>NC_060138.1:1162900557-1163203588 GCF_021461385.2 Schistocerca piceifrons | reverse complement strand
CGATTAATAGAAAGACAACTGTCTATAAAAACAGTAACTTCTTTATTCAGTAGACAGTGTGAAGTAACCTGTTAGTGAATTTCATTTAACTTTCATTCTAAATAGAAAAGTATTTAGCTGAGAGAGACTTAACCCGTGACCAGTTCATAATTTTGCAATGAACTACATTTACCATTTTATGACAGCTAGGAAAATGTTTGAAAAGTAATACTGAACCTATGTCCAATTTGTGATTCTCCATTGTATATTAATAGTAATGTTATATAAAGACTATTCAGTTTGAATAAGCCCTGAAAATAATAGTGTGTATTGTTTTCTGTTATATTTATGAACATAGTTTGTTCTACTCTGTCAACTCCAGACTTAACGTTAACATATTCAGGTGTCAGAGTTCATTGCACTCGCGTGTTTGTCCGTTAAAATTACTCATAATTATTTACTTGAACAAGAATGTCAATCATTCTCTTGCCCAATTAGGCTGGCGACCGTTTTCTTTATTCTTTGAACTGTGTAGATAGGTAAAACATTGTTTGTTACTGTTTAAATATTTACATAATTCTGACTTTCACTTCCGATAAGCCACCTCCGTTAGATATAACACGGTCAACATAACAAACTTCCTCTCAGAGGGTAACACTGCTCTGTTGCTTTATACCATAATTTCTTTAACAAGATAGTTTTATTTCACTACGTGCCTCCAACTTTAAGGTTATGGTATAGCAGTAACGGGCAGTAGTGTTATAACTTGAACTTGTTTTAAATGTTTAGAAATGTAAAACTGAGCACAAAACGCAGAAAAGTAATATCAATGACTGCAGTACCAAGGAGTGCAGCAATATGTGATGATATGAGGCGACAGATAAAGCAGATGGCAGATTTCGGCTCATTGGTAACATGCGAAGGAGACTGCATACAGAACAGACGTGCGGCGAACCCTAGAATATTGCTCAGACGTGTGGAATCCGTACCAAATATGACTAACAGGGGACACTGAACTCATTCAGAGCACGAATTCTTTCGGTTTCGATGAATCCAAGGGAAATGCTGACAAACCTGAGGTGGCAATAGACACCATCCATCCCAATAAAGCTTACTTGCTGTTCCAAAAGCAAATTTATGTTACGGACCTGTCAGTATACTGTATTCCCTTACCTCTGGTTTCAGCAGGAACCGCTAACACAAGAAGAGCTTCATTACCGTGTGTACAGAGAGGCATTTAAGAAGGAATTCTTCACACGTTCCATACGAGAATGGAAGGGGAAGATACCGTAATATCTGCTACGATGAGAAGTTCCATGTGTCATGTAATTCATAGTGGTTTGCCGAATATGGATGAAGGTGTGGAAATACCATCAAGGAAGAGCAACCAGAACGACAGTTGTTCTTTAAGGAAGACACGGCGTACGGCGCCTGCCACTATTGACTTCCAGCCAAAGAGAATTTTCCGCTTTGTGGTCTGGAATGCTCATTGCGGCATGTGCTGTGCGCAGGGGGGTGGAGGTGATGGTGGTGGGGGGGGGGGGGGGGTGAACTGCGGCGGAGGGGGCACCTGCTGTTCCCTGGCTAATGGTACCGTGACGTATATTTGTTCCTGGAAGATATGATTTCCCCCTGCTATCTTTGATGTCTAGCAGATTACTGCCAGGGGCGAAGAAATGTATTTTAGCAATAAACGAGCGCCTTTAGAATTTATATTAAAATTCATACACCGACGATCCAAAACATTATGACAACCTGTTTATAGCCTACTGGATACATTTGAAACGCTATACAGCAGCGATTCTGTATGGTTGTGATTCGACAAGTCCTTCCCATGTTTCCAAAGGTTGGAAGCACTAAATGTCTACTCATGCGGGACACCGTTATGGTAAATTGCGTGCCGGTGGTTTATCGGCGCTAAGCTAGCACCCTGCATTAATAAATCGTGCTATATCGGGTTCATATTAAGTGAAATGTGGGACCAAACCATCAACGAGAGTTCATCAGGATCCACAAACCTCTGTAGCACAGTTCTGGTCTTCTGATACGGACAGGTAGGCTGCTGGATGGGGAAAATATCAAGCATGAAGGGATGCAGAAATGTCCACGCAGTCCACAGCCGTCGTGGTAACTTCGACAACTCCCACAGATTCGATGAAAGGATACACAATAGCGTTTCCCCCACTGGACCAAGTTGGTCGAGCGGTGCAAGTTCGGAGGAACCGTTCGCCTGGATGACGGCGTATCCGGACTCGAACATCGACCTGGCGTTCATTTTTCCCACCAGCTGTTAGAGAGTGCAACGGTAGAGATTCAGTATGAAGGTCTCTGTTGATCCACTGTGGACGTGGGACAGCAGCTGTTCATATATTCGACAAAGAAATTCACCAAACAGCCTTGCAAATTGAGGAGTTATTTTATTTTATTTTCGCTATGAGTCTCGGCAATTCAATATGCCACCTTCAGGACCCTTATGCACCTTTAAAAAATTATCAATATTCTCATATTGCGGCCATCTGTTTTTGTATGTGGTGAGATGGAGTTGCAGACAAGTTCTCGAAGGAAGCACTTGAGAATTCACAATATCTCCCAGATGGCCCCAGAATGCCAATATCAATAATTTCTGACAGGTGCATTTGGGGCCTGAAGATGGCATACTGAATGGCCGAAACTAGTAGCGAAAATAAAATAAAATAACTTCTCAATTTGCAGGGTTGTTTGGCGAATTTCTTTGTTAAATGGTCTGAAGGTCGAGGAACCCTCTGTCATGCACTTAAGTGTGAATGGCGAAGTAATGATGTAGATGTAACAAGAAACGTGATTCATCCGACCAAGTAGCACATTAATTGATCCAAACCCTATGATCCCGTACTTACTGTAATCGCAAGATTGCCTATCCTGCTATAGAGAACGGGCAAGCCTCTGAGCTCCACATTCTGTGACGAGGCGGGGAGGTTCAGTACCTTGAGGCCTATTTGCAGTTGCAGCAGTGTGATTTCACCAAAACTATGTAAGCGCAAGAGCAGTAACTCCGTTGTTGTAATATTGATAATGTCTAAGGCTACGTTGAACTCGAAACACCATAAATTAGGCTTTAATTACAAACTGATAAAGTGGCCTTGGTTTATTTTGTCGTCATTTTGGATACCTAAGTATTGGTAAGTAGCATATCGACAACAAGTGTATCGGTCGTGGCCTGCCAACAGCAAGGCGTCCCAGGTCCTCAGACTTGGATTTTTATGTGGTGTACTGTTTCTCCTGGGTGGACATGAATGTGAAATGTATAGATTACACGCTTTTATGATAAGTATTGTATAAGGAACTTGCGAGTTTTACCAAGGAACAATATATTATGCTTTGCAAAAAGAGACATAATGTCTGATAGGATAGCCGCAATCAGTGATTTTACAATGTAACTTCCAGTCCGTCTTGATTACAAAATGTTTATTCGTATGACAGGTTTCGGTTCCTTTAGAACCATCTTCAGATCTGATATTTCGGTTACAGGAGTAACCCGTCCAAATACAGCAACTTTCACATGCTGCGTCAGACGTTACAAAACTGTGGAGCAACCGGTGGAGGCCGACGTCAGGGAAGAGTTCCGGAGAAATGTAACAAGACGTGAGGCAATTCTGACCCTTCGACTCGTCTTAGAAAAGGAACTTAAGTGTGTAGTATTTGTAGCTTTAAACAAAGCTTTTGATAGTCTTGACTGGAATACAGTCTTTAAAATTCTGAAATAGCTCGAGTGAAATACAGCGAGCGGAACATTATGGACTACAGATATTTGAGTCAGTGGGCCTGAAAGGGAAGTAATAGTTGATAGCGGAGTAAGGCAATGTTACTTAGTCTGTACACTGAGTGGGCAATAAAGGAAACCAAGGAGAAATTTTGAAAGTGGATGTAAGTTCAGGGCGAAGTAATAAAAAACGCTGACGTTTCCCCGATGAGTCTGTAATTCTGACAGCGACGACATAGGACTTGAAATAACAATTGAATGGTACGGATTGTCCCTTGGAAAGAAGCTATAAGATGAGTAGCTATACAAGTCATACATGAACTGTAGTGGAATAAAATCAGCCGAGGTTGATAAATCAGATTAGAAAATGAGATACTAAAAGTAACAAACGAGTTTGGCTGTTGGCGCATTACAATAACTAACGATCTCCGGAGTAAAGATGATATATAAAATGCAGACTGCCAATGCCAAGAAAAGCAACTCTTGAAAAGAGAAATTCGCTAGCACTAAAAATAAATTAAAGTGTTAGGAAATCTTTTCTGAATGTACGTCTCAGAATTATGTAGTGTGTGCCATTGTACTGAAAAGAACATTGGACAATAGACAGATGAGACAAGCGGAGCGTAGAAGCTTTTGAAAAGTGGTGCAACAGAGGAATGTTGAAAATTAGGTGGGTAGACCAAATAACATATGAGGAGGCACTAAATCGAACTGGGGAAAAAATAAATTTGACGTCCAAATTGACTAGAAGAAAAGATAATAGACAATCTGAGGCTTCAATGAATCGTGAATTGGTAACGGAAGTTACGAGGTAGAAGCTGTAGTAAGAGATCAGGATTTGGATACAGTAAGCAGGTTCCAATGGATGTATTTTGCACAAGTTACACAGAGATGAAGAGACTCACGCAGGATAAAGTAGCGTGAAGAGCTGCATTAATGCAAGCTTCGAAATTAAGAACACAGCAACAATAGATTCGGCAGCCAGCTGTCTAAGCATAATAGTAAACCTCCATTGTAGCTAATAGAAACTACACAAGATAGGAAAATTGTTGTTCAAGACGATCTATCTATAGCCGTATGAAACTGTGATGATTTAAAACTTTCTCATGTTGGGCCGTTAATCTCACTTTCCAGAAACGCAACGCTACAGTGAAAAATTTTCGGAAAACAGAGCTTTCAAAATTGGCTGGCTACCTCAGCCTCAGAATTTTCTCGTTCACTTCTGTATGCATACGTTTAAATATCTATGGTACGGTTTTTAAACAACTTATTATGAAAAAAATGAGAGTCTAGTAAATAGAACGTGCATAAAACGGATATACACTGTCCTGTTGCCAGCATGCATAGATGCCACGCTCCGAAAGAATTATTAAATGTGGGCCATTGTTGGATTCAAAATCCAAATGAAATTTTCAACAATTGTACATGGGAATGGATACCAAAAACTATTCTAGTAGGACTACATACTTTGAAAATAGGTGTGCTAGATGCTATTCTATGTTCCAATGACTGTGCAGTTTCAAAGCTTAATGTTATGGAACTCATGGGAGTGCCTGGTGGACTAAATATGCATACAGCTCTAATATCCATTGACCGAAGGAGACTCTTCGTAGTAGATAAATCAGTGCTGGAATCCACCAAAGAAGCAAGAATAAGAAAAAGAAGTGTGAAAAAGAGAAGGGAGGAAGAAAAACACAGGGAACAACATGAATATGGACCTGGGCTGTATTAGCGCCATACAAGTTTAATACAAAAAGGAAGTTTTAACTTCAACTTGAATTTCCCAAAAGTTAAATTATTTCATGTTCTGGTACACTTTGTGTAAAAACTATTAAGGATAGAGAGCTGAAATTTTGTATACCGGTTTAAAACATGCTTAACTAAAACACAGACTACTCTTGAGACTTAACTTTCAAAATAATATGCTTTTTTGAAGAAAACTCCTGAATTAATTTTCAAAATTTTTGATAACCATACTTGAAATTTTTTATGCTACAATTTATGACAGTCTTCTTTTCAGTAGTCTGCTTTGAAGACAATAGTGTAAAGTACTTAAAGGAAAAAAATAAATCTTCTACTTCGTTTGTATTTTGAGTAATGTGTACTTATGATATTGTTGTTGTTGTGGTCTTCAGTTCTGAGACTGGTTTGATGGAGCTCTCCATGCTACTCTATCCTGTGCAAGCTTCTTCATCTGCCAGTACTTACTGCAACCTACATTCTTCTGTATCTGCTTAGTGTATTCATCTCTTGGTCTCCCTCTACAATGTTTACCCTACACGCTGCCCTCCAATACTAAATTGGTGAACTCTTGATGCCTCAGAACATGTCCTACCAACCGATCCCTTCTTCTGGTCAAGTTGTGCCACAAACTTCTCCCCAATCCTCATTAGTTACCTGTTTTACCCATCTAATCTTCAGCATTCTTCTGTAGCACCACATTTCGAAAGCTTCTATTCTCTTCTTGTCCAAACTATTTATCGTCCATCTTTCACTTCCAGACATGGCTACACTCCATACAAATACTTTCAGAAACGACTTCCTGTCACTTAAATCTATACTCGATGTTAACAAATTTCTCTTCTTCAGAAACGCTTTCCTTGCCATTGCCAGTCTACATTTTATATCCTCTCTACTTCGACCATCATCAGTTATTTTGCTCCCCAAATAGCAAAACTCCTTTACTGCTTTAAGTGTCTCTTTCCTAATCTAATCCCCTCAGCACTACTCGACTTAATTCGCCTACATTCCATTATCCTCGTTTTGCTTTTGTTGATGTTCATCTTATATCCTACTTTCAAAACACTATCCATTCCGTTCAACTGCTCTTCAAGGTCCTTTGCTGTCTCTGACAGAATTACAATGTCATCGGCGAACCTCAAAGTTTTTATTTCTTCCCCCTGGATTTTAAGACCTACTCCGAATTTTTCTTTTGTTTCCTTCACTGCTTGCTCAAGATACAGATTGAATAACATCGGGGAGAGACTACAACCCTGTCTCTCTCCCTTCCCAACCACTGCTTCCCTTTCATGTCCCTCGACTCTTATAACTGCCATCTGGTTTCTGTACAAATTGTAAATAGCCTTTCGCTCCCTATATTTTACCCCTGTCACCTTCAGAATTTGAAAGAGAGCATTCCAGTCAACATTGTCAAAAGATTTCTCTAAGTCTACAAATGCTGGAAACGTAGGTTTGCCCTTCCTTAATCTAGCTTCTAAGATAAGTCGTAGGGTCAGTATTCCCTCACGTGTTCCAACATTTCTGCGGAATCCAAACTGATCTTCCCCGAGGTCGACTTCTACTAGTTTTTCCATTCGTCTGTAAAGAATTCGCGTTAGTATTTTGCAGCTGTGATTTACTAAACTTATAGTTGGGTAATTTTCGCATCTGTCAACACCTGCTTTTTTTTTGGAATTGGAATGATTATATTCTTCTTGAAGTCTGAGGGTATGTCGCCTGTTTCACACATCTTGTTCACCAGATGGTAGAGTTTTGTCAGGACTGGCTCTCCCAAGGCCGTGATTAGTTCCAATGTAATGTTGTCTACTCCGGGGGCCTTGTCTCGACTCAGGTCTTTCAAAGCTCTGTCAAACTCTTCACGCAGTATCGTATCTCCCATTTCATCTTCATTTACATCCTCTTCCATTTCCATAATATTGTCCTCAAGTACATCGCCCTTGTATAGACCCTCTATATACTCCTTCCACCTTTCTGCTTTCCCTTCTGTGCTTAGAACTGGGTTTACATCTGAGCTCTTGATGTTCATACAAGTTTCCTGAAGGCAGTATCTATCTTACCCCTAGTGAGATAAGCCTCTACATCCTTACATTTGCCCTCTAGCCATCCCTGCTTAGCCATTTTGCACTTCCTGTAGATCTCATTTTTGAGACGTTTGTATTCCTTTTTGCCTGCTTCATTTTCTGGAATTTTATATTTTCTCCTTTCACCAATTAAATTCAATATTTCTTCTGCTACCCAAGGATTTATACTAGCCCTCGTCTTTTTACCTACTTGATCTTCTGCTGCCTTCACTACTTTGTCCCTCAAAGCTACCCATTCTTCTTCTACTGTATTTCCTTCCCCCATTCCTGTCAATTGTTCCTTTATGCTCTCCCTGAAACTCTGTACAACCTTTGGTTTAGTCAGTTTATCCAGGTCTCATCTCCTTAAATTCCTACCTTTTTGCAGTTTCTTCAGTTTTCATCTACAGGTCATAACCAATAGATTGTGGTCAGAGTCCACATCTGCCCCTGAAATGTCTTACAATTTAAAACCTGGTTCCTAAATCTCTCTTACCATTATATAATCTATCTGAAACCTGTCAGTATCTCCAGGCTTCTTCCATGTATACAGCCTTCTTTTATGATTCTGGAATCAAGTGTTAGCTATGATTAAGTTGTGCTCTGTGCAGAATTCTACCAGGCGGCTTCCTCTTTCATTTCTTAGCCCCAATCCATAGTCACCTAGTACGTTTCCTTCCCTCCCTTTTCCTACTCTCGAATTCCAGTCACCCATTACTATTAAATTTTCGTCACCCTTCACTATCTGAATAATTTCTTTTATTTCATCAT
This sequence comes from Schistocerca piceifrons, assembly GCF_021461385.2. NCBI lineage: Eukaryota > Metazoa > Arthropoda > Insecta > Orthoptera > Acrididae > Schistocerca > Schistocerca piceifrons. The sequence continues at coordinate 1,163,195,299 of NC_060138.1, read as the reverse complement.
ACATTTCTTCAATTTCTTCGTCATCTGCAGAGCTAGTTGGCATATAAACTTGTACTACTGTAGTAGGTGTGGGCTTCGTATCTATCTTCGCCACAATAATGCGTTCACTATGCTATTTGTTGTAACTTACCCGCATTCCTGTTTTCCTATTCATTATTAAACCTACTCCTGCATTACCCCTATTTGATTTTGTGTTTATAGCCCTGCAGTCACCAGACCAGAAGTCTTGTTCCTCCTGCCACCGAACTTCACTAATTCCCACTATATCTAACTTCAACGTATCCATTTCCCTTTTTAAATTTTCTAACCTACCTGCCCGATTAAGGGATCTGACATTCCACGCTCCGATCCGTAGAACGCCAGTTTTCTTTCTCCTGATAACGACATCCTCTTGAGTAGTCCCCGCCCGGAGACCCGAATGGGGGACTATTTTATCTCCGGAATATTTTAGCCAAGAGGACGCCATCATCATTTAATCATACAGCAAAGTTGCATGCCCTTGGGAAAAATTAAGGCTGTTGTTTCCCTTTGCTTTCAGCCGTTCGCAGTACGAGCACAGCAAGGCCGGTTTGGTTATTGTTACAAGGCCAGACCAGTCAATCATCCAGACTGTTGCCCTTGCAACTACTGAAAACAGTGCTGCCCCTCTTCAGGAACCACACGTTTGTATGGCCTCTCAACAGATATCCCTCCGTTGTGGTTGCACCTACGGTACGGCTATCTGTATCGCTGAGGCACGCAAGCCTCCCCACCAACGGCAATGTCCATGGTTCATGGGGGGAGGGTACTTATGATATACGCAAGTAATTAGCACAGTTTATTTCACTTGCAATAAAAAAATACAATTAAAAAGAAGTTGGAGAGCTAAAGCTGTGGTTCATACGTAAAAATGTTCCCAAAAGGCGTCTTAAAACATGGTAAGCATTATATAGGCTTACAAATCCTTTTCTTTGAATTACATTGTTTAGAAAACTGACAATTTTTTCAATGTTTCCGTGGTATTCACGGACCAGTCCCCTTAAACATCTTACGTGATATCTGTGGAAGTAACATTAGCATATAAGTTATTTTTGGTTGTCTGTTACGTGTTTTTGTTTTTCTGAGATGTTCCAAGTATGTCCTCACTATAGGTTAGAGGCAGTATTTCCCACACTGTGTTCTGCAGAACATTGCTATTCTGCGAGAAGTGAGTAAGTTCCCCGTTAAAAGCAGTTAATAACCTGGCCTTCTTTGGCAATATTTTATTTTTTAAAAATTTTATTGTGATATCCCTGTTGTTAATTATGATATAAAATTGAAGGAATCATTCAATAAAAGAGTTTACTTTATTTTTTAAAAGTTGTATTAATTTTGTTAGCCTTCAAATAAAAAATGTGTTCCATCAAAGTATCAGGATTTTCAAAGTGCTAAGTTAGAGGAAAAGTTTGGGAAACCCTCGTTTACGGAATGAGTCTTGTATCTAATTTTTGTGTATGCACGGATTCTTCCGATAGCTGCTCAGCAATGTAGAGAAATTCCATGACCGACAACATACGTATTTGTTTATCGATGCTCTCTCACTGTGTGTGTGTGTGTGTGTGTGTGTGTGTGTGTGTGTGTGAGAGAGAGAGAGAGAGAGAGAGAGAGAGAGAGAGAGAGGGAGGGAGGGGGCGGGGTTGTGAAGAAGGGAGTTAGGAATGAGGCTTTGTTCCACTACAGGAAGTATCCAATCAGTAAGTTTTTAAAGGTCAAGCTATGCTCTACTGATTCTTTTTCTCCTAAGTCTGGTTTGATGCGTCCCACGACAAATTCCTCTCCTTTGCTATCCCCTTCTTTCCTGAGCAGTAGCACTTGCACACTACGTCCTCAATTATTTGTTGAACATCTTCCCCTACAGTTTTTACTCTCTACTGTTCCCTCAAGTAACATTCAGGTTATTCCTTGAAGTCTTAAGATACATCCAATCATCCTTTCGCTTTGTTTTGGCAACGTTTTCCACATGCACCGATTATGCGGATAACCTCATTTCTTGTCGTAGTTATATACTTCATTTTCATTGTTTCTGTCGGTTTTCTCCACAGTCCCACGATTTGTTTCCAAACGGTGTTATGCTTCAACGTCTTCCTCAAATGAAGACCTATATTTGACACTAATACTTTGCTTTGGCCAGCAATGCAATCTTTGACTGTGCTCGTTTGCTTTTAATGTCCTCCTTGCTCTATCCAACATGTGGTATTTTCAGACAATTATGCTTCCTGTACGTGGAGGGTTGTATACGTGACAGTTAGTTTAGGAGCTACGGTGTATAAATAGCGCTCTGAGAGAGGGCAGCTGTCCACCTCGCGCTGTCACCTGCAACACGTAATGTATTTATGAGGTCTGGAAGAATCGTTCCCGCTTCTGGGAGGCCGTCGCAGGCAGAATTGCGCTCGCGGCGGAGGCCCCCTGCTGAATAATACAGCAGCTGGCGCGGCTTAATTGGGGCACCCAATACTGGCGAGTCACAGCTCGGCCGGAGGGCGAATTCCAGCCCCGCCGACCCATTAAAAGGCGCATTCCCCTTTTAACTGTACGGGTGTGTGAAGCGTAAGGACGAAAGTAGCTTTGGCACGGCGTGTCATTGCGTGTCAAGGCTGGACGAAACTTGGATCATAGGCAGAACGAACTGCTACACAATAGCACAGAACATAACTGAAAAATATGCGCAATAAAACGAAGGCAAGTGATACTTTTATTCAAAGACAACAATTACAGTGAGCTCATCGCAATTCTTGATGGCTACCTGGACTTTAAAAAAGGCGAGACATCGTTCTTAATATGATGCGTGATCATCACGGATGGCTCTGAAACATGCTCCCAAGCTGAACAAAAGATTTGTAGGGTATTCTTGTGCTACGGCGTTCCATTCCATCACCAGTGCAGTTGCATATTGCTCGATGCTCACTGATGCACGTGGGCGTGCTGAATACGGCTCCCCAACGTATACCATTCGCACTCGATGAGATTTCGTTCCAAGTACTCTTCCATTCGTGCAGTTTGAAGCGGCCACACATTGTCATCCACAAAAGTGAAGTCAGGGCTGAATAGACCCCAGAAAAGACGCAGATCGGGAAGGTGTACAGTGTTACAATAACGCTCATCAGTGAGTGTACCGTGTTCAAAGAATTGGCTGTTACTAAACCCATGAAATACTGCTCTCTCCAAAAAACATAACATCAGGACCACCAAAAAGGTCATATTCAAGAACGTTTCTGTGTGCATTACGTGTTCCCACCTGTTTCCATATGAGAATGCGTCCCAACATTGTCCATTCTGGTGTGGGGAGTGTAATGGTACATGAATTACGTAACCATTACGGCACCTCACCTCAGCCTCTCGATACCAGCAATATCCTACTGTGTTTCTGTAAAATAGTTAACATATTTCTGTGACAACATTCAGATTTGATTTCATTAATGTAGAGGTACTTTTATATAGCGATATGTTTGTATTGCAATGATATTATTCTTATGTGTATTCTTTCTTTTGTCACTATGATCTCTGACGTACTTGTAACTCTGATTTTTGGGCGCGTAAGCGGTTATTAGAGTGTCAAGTCCTGGTCGTCATGTTGAAAAGACGCAAATTGTAGTCAGTTTACAAAATGTGAACTTTAACAGTGAGGAAGATATTTTCAAGTATGTTTTATGTTGTGAAGTGATGTTGCAACAAAAGTAATAAAAAAGAAGTGTAACTTAAATTCGGAGTGCTGATTACTTTTTTACATCACCATTGTCCTAACTTGCAAAAGCTTAATCTTCAAGAATGGTTTATGAAACGCATCTATAAAACTTTTGAATATCGTAGAAGAACACCTACGTCTCTTTGCATCCGAGTTTGCAGTAATCACTACCTAGATTTTCGACGATTAAGCCATGAGTTCACAACGAGACCAGCGTGAGAAACACGAAAAGGTGAGTGCGTAGTTTATCCATTATTTCATGAAATGACTTTATTAACTGTGCTACAATGACACCTGCCACATAATATAACTTTGTTGTTGCCCGAAAATGCAATATTTAGCAGCGTGAGCAACACTACAATCATAATTAATTTTTGACCTTTGCTGTGGTAGGGTTGTTAGAGGAGGCATAATGTTACTAAGGTGTACTAACCTATACGTCTTTGAACGCCGTACACCCACTGGTCAATGTTATTGTTGAACTGCACTCCGTCCCCACATGCGACTTCTCAACGATGTATTTTATGGAAGACAGTGCGCTTCCAACGGCATAGTTGAGTTGGAACGAGAGGATATTCGATAAATGAAAAATTTGCAACCTCTTCCAATGGCACTGGTGGAGAAGGCTTTGGAATGAGAGCATATTCGGCAAATGGAGTGCACTATTCATTCCCCCGACTTAAAACCCATCGAGCACCACTGGTATGCGTTGTGGAGACGTGTAGCAGCATTCATATTGAGCCGTGTGCGGCTAGCGTTCATACCGTTTATTCTTTGTAATTTTGTGACATCGAGTGCCATCTTGTTTCTTCCGTACTTACGGACGTAACGAAGTTGCTGACCTTCCTCCTTGAGTGGCAGCAGCAGCACTTATCGATACTAGTATTGTCGTACTGTCTTTGGTGTGACCACTAGTATTTCCGGGTAGTGGTGGTGTGTGTGGTGGTCAGCCGGTTGGGATGGAGCAGTGAGGAAGTCCCCATGGCGCGAGCGAGGCCAGGCTGGGACCGCTGACGGCGTGCACTTGCTGTCGGATCGTGAGGCGCTAGCTGCGAGAGCGACGAAGTTCGTTGCCCACCGAACCTGGGCGTTCAATTTGAGTGATCAATTAGCCTGTTATGAAAACTCAACTATCGTGACATCTCTTTGTTCATTTGTGGGTTGTTGCTCCCTGGAGTAGCAGCAACGTATGATGTGTTGGAGTTGGCGAAATCTTGCAGCCATCTTCCTATATTGTATTAATTATTAAATTGACTGTTACGTGCCAGTAAATTGCACCAGCGGTATTTTCTGCCCTGTAGCCGTTAACGTCCCAGTTACCTGCCCTGGTCGTTGGGGTACTTTTCTGGCAGTGTACCTTTCCTCGTCGTGTTGATGCTGTGTGGCAGGGCGTGTAGTGTGACAGCTCTTTAAGTTGTTTGGTTCATATTTGCTTAGAGTGGTTATTGTTCCCTTGGCTGTTTTAAAACGCCAATTACGTATCCTCGACCTCGGCCGGTATTTTCCATCGTTGTGCTGTTGGTCAGATGGAAGGGAATTGGTTAAATTGTTGGTTGGTCCTTGGGCTGTCGCTAGTTTGGGTTGCCATCCGATTAAAAAAAATTGCTTTAAGCACTATGAGGCTTAACGTCTGAGGTCATCAGTCTCCTAGACCTAGAACTACTTAAACCTAACTAACCTAAGGACATCACAAACATCCATGCCCGAAACATGATTCGAACCTGCGACCGTAGCAGCAGCGCGGTTCCGGACTGAAGCGCCTAGAACTGCTCGGCCACAGCGGCCGGCTCCGATTATTTAACTTCACCTCTTGATTGTGTAACCCACAGTAACTGTTTACAGCCCCATCCACAATCATAACCTTATCCTGTGCGCTCTATGAGTACCTACCAATTTGGTTTGACGCATGCACCAACGACTATCAAGAACTTATCAACGGCTCTGGTGGAGGAATGGAACGCTGTTCCACAAGAACTCCTTACAAACCACTCTGTATTGCTCCGGTCCAGTTATCCACCAGCTCCCTCTGCAGATTCCACTTCAAACTCCAGGAAGGCTAGTACTTAATACATTGGCTAAACCAAAAAGGCCACTGCCACAAGTATACCTGCGAGGTAAACCACATGGCCAAAGATACGGGCGCTACATACTCCGAAGACACGTATCAATAGCCATGCTGGCTGTCAGTACTGTTCCAGAAGTCGTGGCACTGGAAGGGTGGATACGTGTCATGCTGCAAGCACATGCATTTTACGACAAGATATATGACTTGGCTGGGCAAGCCTACAAGGCCAAGTGAATAATATATCATCTCGGGGCTTCGTCACGTGACAACGTTCAGAACCAGCATGGCGTTTGGTATGGTCCTCCTGACCTCCTTGATTTAATATGTGCCATCCCTTAAATCAAATGCTCATAATTGCATAACGTAGTCGAATATTGATAGTTTTGTTTCGTAATGAAACTGTGCCGTGAATTATCAGTTCATGGCGCAGATGATTCAACAAACTGTTTGACATTTGGGTGTAAACACTTGTCGTGCATTCGTGCCGCGGTAGAGGACGCCGGAATCTGCTGGTTTGTCAAAGATGTGCCACAGCGAGGCTACGACCGCCATGGGACGACAGTGGAGGCGAGTCGGCGGTTAGCGAAGGAAGCGGCATGAAATCCGAGTCAGCGCTGGGGCTGAGGGCAGTCACGCGTCGGGAGTTCGTGTGCGGCACCGGGCTACGATTCGTGCCCTGCCCAGTCTTGTTTACGTCATGGCGTGGCTGGCTCTGGGACGGCCGGCAAGCAGCGTCCAGATAACAAATGTCACTTGGCTGCTGGCAGTCTATGAGGTGGCCCTGTCCATAGGGACGCAACCGCCGTCGTCGACATGACTCAGTGAAGACGTGGGAGTATGCGGGTGACCAGCAAGAAGACATCACAGTTAGCGGCTATCTGAGAGGGTACTCAGCTGGATGAAGCTGAGGAAGAAGTTTGTAAATCAAAGCAATGGAGGCAGCCTGGTTGAGTCTCTTGTGACTGCTTGCCGCGAACACAGGCATTGGCTCTTGTCTGGGCGAGCAGATGGTGTTTGGCTTCGTAGACCCAGGGAAGGCTTTGCTGCCAAGATACGAGTACAAGCTGTCAGCAGCCGTGGTGTGTGCTTGGCAACGAGAATGTGAATAGGTTGAACTGATTGTTTTCAGTGTAAACCTTTTTTGTAAAAATGTCAGTGTCTGACTGGTTACTTTGGGATGTGGGGTATTCTTTGGACATCGTGTTGGGCGGGAATATCTGAATATTTTGGATCTTTCTTGTCATTATTTTACGCTTTGGACAACTGTTTGTGATATGTTGTTTCATACTCACCTTATTTATAGGTATTCTGAGAATTTTACTATATGTTATACTGTATTGCATATTAAGTTGCATTTTGCACCTTGAGGGCCGGCATTTTTTTTTTCACGTAATTCATGGGTAATATTTGTATTTAAAACTTACTAAGCATTTTCGTCCTCATAAGCCCCTGCCACTTTGCAGTCCAACCGTTCCCTGCGCCGCAGAATAATGAACTCTTATGGGCTATAACACACCTACACCGACTATTCAGTAAGTAAAATCCGTAGCTCAGAGAAAGGGCATTGACTGAGTGCAGTAAGAAGCAATTGTACATTTGGCTCCCTCGATACGAAGAGGAGCTATCGTCCAGTAAAATTCCGTAAAACTTCTGAAATTTCTCGTTTGGAAGTTAAAACAGTTTCACATTGTAGTTAATGTCGCATACACAACCAACACGTATTGTCGTGTCACATTTGGTACTGTCTGCAAATATCTCTTACAAGCAGCATCTATCGCAAAATCTGCATATAATCTAAATTATATATATGAACCTTTTTAAGCAGTCAGTGTCACGAATTATAGGCTCACATTAATCCCTTTTTATACTGTGTATTTCAGAAGAATAGTAAACCATTAAGGAGGTAGTGATACAGGGCAACTGGAATAAAACAAACCACATGACATGTATCCATTTTTTCTGATTACATAGATCGACTGGTCACAGAGATAAATTTTAATTTGGCGTGTTGGTACTTTAGTTGCTAATGATTTATTTATCGATTGTCATTTTTGTTTTGAAGTTCGAATTGTGAAGATGTGCTAGAGTATATCTAACCAAATTTTCAACTGCACTGTGGTTGGTTTTTTGTTGGACAATTGTACCGCGTCGTTTAAACATGTAAATGCATTTACAAATTCTGAGCATACTCATATGGTATTGGTATTAAGGATAGCTGTAAGTTGACGGTTTTTGCCCTGAGCCTTTTCCGTGGTGAATTATAGTAAGTTGGAAACTGGAGCAAGGAACCAGCGAGATGGGTTGCGATTGTGGGCAGAAGGCAGGGTACACTCACATACCATTTGAATGACGTCAGGTAAATGCCACTGGAGACCAGTTCAACGGATAGCAGAAACAAGAGAATCCTTGAACGTCAACTAATGCCTACGCAACAAGAGACGATAACACTGCTTTCATAAACGACGAATTATCCAGTGACACCTCTGTTACCTTCCAGCAAAAACTAAGAACCCTGCAGACCTGACAGACGTTTTCAGGAGTCGTAAATACACTTCTGAAACCGTGGAAAATCATCATAACTGGCATGACATAATGATACGTTAGCCCCAAATTCCCATTTCCCACAATTGCCGTAGTATTAAGTAATCACACTCTAAGTGTTAAATATCTGATAAAAATGCATTTTCCAGGAGTATACCATAAATTGCTTCACTATTCACTTCGAACCAGACAAACGAACTAATTGGCAGCTCAATACAATAGTAACAATGTAACAGCTACTGCAGGGCTTCAGAACATAGAGTATTATTATTACTAATACTAGTAGTAGTAGTAGTAGCAGTAGTTAACAGTGGTCAGACGCAAAGAATTGGCAGCCTGAAGTCTTTCAGTTTCTGCAGAATAAGAGGTAAGTAGTCCAGCAATCATGTGATTCACAAACAGTACCCCTAAGAATAGTGGACACATTTTAACTTGATTGACCTTAAATAGGGCTGCAGGCTGTTGATGAGGAAGTGTCTCTAAGGAAAGGAATGGTGCATAAGGACCTCGTTTGTAGCGAAGAAAAATAGAACTTTAATACTAACACGGAGAGTGCACCAGTACACAATAACATTTGGTTCAGAATAGCAACGGAGACAGCTTCTGAGTAAATGATACTAAAATGTCAGGATCTGACGATAACTGGTCTAACACAATACAGTTCCTGAAGGTACATGTTGAGTACAGCCACTTATGTGGTACTAATTATGTCTGAACGTCCGCCTGGTATGCGCTGTGCTCTGAGGAGTAGACTCGCTGAGCTTCCGATGTCGAGCGTTGATGTCGAGAGGTCGAGGCTGAGAATGAAACTGACTAGCTAACTGGCAAGCTGTGTTCTACTACACCATCTGGTGTAGAAATACTAGGAAGTTGTAAGGCGTGGCTAGCGGAGGCGAGCTAGTGTCACCAACAGCAGGGCTGTATCAGGCTGATGTGTCGCCTCCAGCAAGTGCAGCGGCAGTCGCAGGCTGAAGATCCGGTTGAGTTGCAGTCGCCTTGTCTGGTCGGCAACCCGCAGCACTCACTTGTGCGGCATGTAGCTGGATCGTTAGGCGTTCGATACAGTTCCCCACAGTCGTTTAATGAACAAAGTAAGAGCATATGGATTATCAGACCAATTGTGTGACTGGATTGAAGAGTTCCTAGATAACAGAACGCAGCATGTCATTCTCAATGGAGAGAAGTCTTCCGAAGTAAGAGTGATTTCAGGTGTGCCGCAGGGGAGTGTCATAGGACCGTTGCTATTCACAATATACACAAATGACCTTGTGGATGACATCGGAAGTTCACTGAGGCTTTTTGCAGATGATACTGTGGTGTATCGAGAGGTTGTAACAATGGAAAACTGTACTGAAATGCAGGAGGATCTGCAGCGAATTGACGCATGCTGCAGGGAATGGCAATTGAATCTCATTGTAGACAAGTGTAACGTGCTGCGAATACATAGAAAGATAGATCCCTTATCATTTAGCTACAAAATAGGAGGTCAGCAACTGGAAGCAGTTAATTCCATAAATTATCTGGTAGTGCGCATTAGCAGTGATTTAAAATGGAATAATCATATAAAGTTGATCGTCGGTAAAGCAGATGCCAGACTGAGATTCATTGGAAGAATCCTAAGGAAATGCAATCCGAAAGCAAAGGAAGTAGGTTACAGTACGCTTGTTCGCCCACTGCTTGAATACTGCTCAGCAGTGTGGGATCCGTACCAGATAGGGTTGATAGAAGAGATAGAGAGGATCCAACGGAGAGCAGCGCGCTTTGTTACAGTATCATTTAGTAATCGCAAAAGCGTTACGGAGATGATAGATAAACTCTAGTGGAAGACTCTGCAGGAGAGACGCTGAGTAGCTCGGTACGGGCTTTTGTTAAAGTTTCAAGAACATACCTTCACCGAAGAGTCAAGCAGTATGTTGCTCCCTCCTACGTATATCTCGGGAAGAGACCATGAGGATAAAATCAGAGAGATTAGAGCCCACACAGAGGCATACCGACAATCCTTCTTTCCACGAACAATACGAGACTGGAATAGAAGGGAGAACCGATAGAGGTACTCAGGGTACCCTCCGCCACACACCGTCAGGTGGCTTGCGGAGTATGGATGTAGATGTAGATGTAGATGCCACAGAAAGGTTTCTTTTCTGAGGAATTGTGGGTAGCACTACCGATGCACTGAGGATTGCTTCATAATCCTATAGAAATGTTGTTGCAAATAAGCAACTGTCTCACTGATACAGGTTATAAAACACCCACATAAACGAAATAATTTATCTTTCGTAATTTTAATCCTTTCGTTGCTGTAGGTGTGTTTACACGTCCTGCTACGCCGTTCCACAGGTATTGCGGACGTGTGTACGGCCACCGCTTATGTTTTCCTACACTGTTATGGACGTCTGCATGCCTCCTGAGCTGCCGACATTTCATTGCTGCGAATGAGTTACTTCCATATCTCGATGGACGAAATGCTTTCGAGTATTTATCACACAACATATGTGGCTCATTGCGTGCTATCATTTGCAGAACACCTCTTTTGGATATCCTGAATCGTTTGTGAGATATGACGATTGTTTTGAAAACATGATTCCCGATGCACAAAGGACGTGAATGGGCGCGTCGCGCACGATCATCTTCACGCATAAAACCAAATAACTCGAGAACGAAATGAGATGTCATTCCGCTCTTACTTTTAAATAAAATTCCCATATCTTATCTATATTTCAGTAACAGCATTAAATGAGCTAAAGTCACCCATACGCATAGTTTAAGCAATACGTTTTTACGTCTGCAAAATCTTTAAGAGTTCTTGCAATGTTTTACTTAATTTAGTGCAGTACAGTAATTATCAGATATAACGAAAAGAAATTCGTCCTTTATAAACCGAAGATATAAGACTATGAGATGTGCAAAAATCATATTTTTTCACGTAATAGTTTCCTTAAGAAACGGATGGAAAATATTTCATAGCGGCCGGTAAGTCCGCATGGATGGAACTGGGCGAATCGCGCCCAACCGTCCGTCGGATATAAAACCGAATATAAATGGTTCAAATAGCTCTAAGCACTATGGGACTTAACATCTGAGGTCATCAGTCCCATAGACTTAGAACTACTTAAACCTAACTAACCTAAGGAACATACATCCATGCCCGAGGCAGGATTCGAACGTGCGACCGTAGCAGCAGCGCGGTTCAGGACTGAAGCGCCTAGAACCGCTCGTCCACAGCGGCAGGCTAAAACTGAATAACTCGAAAACGAAATGAGATATTGTTTTGACGCTCAATTTCAAATAAAATTTTGATCTCTTGTCTACATTTCATTTCCTGCAATGTGTAGGCTAAAACCGAGCACATGCAAAGTTCACGTAATTCTTTTTTACCTACGCAAACTCTTTAAAATTTCGTGCCATGTTTTCCCGAATTTGATGCAACGCAGTATGTATCACTGACAACGAAATAAAATTTAATTCTTGATGGAGTGGACAAAAGAATGTAAGATGATCAGAAATAAAATTTTTTACCTAACAGTTTTCGAATATTCCGATGATAAGTATTTCATATCGGCCGGAAAACCGTCTCTCAGCAGAGGTAGCAGCATAGCCGTAACAAAAGCAGCCTCATCAAGGATTGCAAAGAGCTGTTCTGTAGCAGCGAAAGGGCTAAAAATGAAAGTGTTCAAAGAAATTATTTTACATTCTAAAGTTTAGTTAGCAGCTAATGTTGATAGAGGGGATCTGGGGTGGAGATGGGGTGTGGTGTTCTATCTAATATCTGACTGCAGTCAGGAATAATGGTCCCAGAAATGTTGAGAACGACTACCCTACAGGAAAAGGAACCCAGGGCTGCTGATAGAGGTGGCCAGGGGGAACTTACCACGGTAGCCTAATGATGAGTGGTCTTGTGGTAAGAACTGTCAGTGGCTCGGTTTGGTGGAAGTTGCGATGGAGTTTCGTACGTGAGGCGGCACCTGCAGGGCAGTAGTTTGGGCGGAAGTTCGGTCATTGCATAGAAATTATAGAGCTATTAAATATCACTGATGCTGGGAGTTACGCTGAGAATTGCTGCTGGGTCGATGAACGACTTGGACAATGAAACTGTTTTGGGATTGCTAGCGGATCGTTGAGGAATCTTTGTTAGACAGACATAGTACAGGTCGTGGTCAAAAATAGAATGATTCGTGGCTACTTTGCGATGCGCCTCCTCTGTTATAGATGAAGCTCCCTTACCTCAAAGGAATGCGTAACTCCCCTAAACTTTAATTTGTTACAACCAACTTTTATTTGTTCATGGGCTGTCCCTGTGTTACCTAAATCATTTTCTCCAAACAGTTCACTTTTACAGCAGTTTCAGAACCTTTTGGCAATTCTCTGCAGACCTACACTTAAACGGAACAGGTATTTACGGCCGTGCGTAAACAACCCTAAGAGCCATGGTATTCACCGTACTTAATTGATGGAAGCCGTAAGTTCCGTGATTTTGCTTTTCAGTACACTGTATCAACTCGCAAAATGTTGCTGCTACTTCTAGAGAATACGTAAACGTTTTCCTAACAGCAGCATACTAGGTACAGTGTGTCAGTGTGGGCTTTCCTGGCATATACGACTAATCAAAGCCTGTCTGGTTTACAGATGGGTTGCTGTATTAAGATATAGCGTCTACATCAGATTCGAGAACACATACTCATGTGTGAATGTGGACTTCGCCTGCATATACTATTGATCAAAGCCTCTCTGTTTTCCAGTTAAGCAACAGTATTAAAATACAGCCACCTGCACGATGTTCAAGAATATTTACTCATGTGTAAGTATGCGCGTGGACTTTCCCGGCATATTCCATTGATCAAAACCTTTCGGGTTTTCCAGCCGGATGACTGTGTTAAAATACTGCCACTCTTAAATTTAACATTAAACAGTTGTAGCATCCACCACTGGAGTTTGATAAGCTTCTCTGTGACGGTCACGTGTTCACTAAATAAACACGTGCGAAACACGGCGCCTTTATTTACCCATTATCTGTATTAATCCTCACTTGTAACCGTGCCAAACTGACGAGAAATACTTCCAAATCTGCCAGTGAGATTTTTATCACACACTTCTTCCGTGGATGATTGACATTTCGTCGGCCGCTGTGACCGAGCCGTTGTAGACGCTTCAGTCCGGAACCACTCTGCCGCTACGGTCGCAGGTTCGAATCCTGCCTCGGGCATGGATGTGTGTGCTGTGCTTAGGTTAGTTAGGTTTAAGTAGTTCTAAGTCTAGGGGACTGATGACCTCAGATGTTAAGTCCCATTGTGCTTAGAACCCTTTGAACCATCTGATTCACATTTTCTTCAGATTATCCCAGCGATTTCCTCTTGGTATTTGATTTTCCTAAATTATATTAGAATTATATTAATACCTTCAGCTGCCAAAGGGCGTTGACATGAATCAATGGGGCAGGTGAAAATGTGTGCCCCGATCGAGACTCGAACCCGGGATCTCCTGCTTACATGGCATACCCATATAAGTATATAAATTATATTAGGTTGATGCATAATTTCTTAGCGTTTTAAGAAAAGGAGCTTCGTGTTTTTGCTTTGAATGTTGATATGAGTTCATTTATCGAATGTCATTTTTTATTTGTAGTTTACTGTTGCTATCTGAGTTGTCATTTCGTCATTTGGATGTAGTAAGTGGTGGTGTGGACGCTACAAATTGGACTGCCAAGAGGAGAGATCTGAGCATTTCCAACATATTCTTCTGTTTGAGCTCAGTAGAGGAGTGACAGCGGCGGAGGCAGCCAGAAATATGCGCCGTGCGTGGGGATAACGCCACTGGTCAGAATACGACAAGAAAATGGCTTTCTCGTTTTAAGGAGGATCTTTTTGACATTAGTGACGCTCCACGTTCAGGAAGATGCTTTAACCACATTAATCCACAATGATCCACGTCAGGGAACTCGAGAGCTGGCAGATGTAATGAACTGTGAAAATAGTGCGACATTTTCACGCATTGTGGAAGGTTTAAAAATCGGGTGTACAGGTACTGCATGCTCTAAGCCAAAATAACAAATATCACCGGAAGAACATGTGTGAATCTCTGCTTGCTCGTCCCCAACTGGCTCGTGAACAACACCGAATATTCCTATCCTGTATCATTACTGCTGGCGAGTAATGGTGTCTTTATGCTAACATAAGGAAAAAGAAGGAATGGTTGAGCCCAAACAAAGCAACAACACCCTGTACAAAGACCTGCGCACATCCACAAACATAATGTTATGCGTTCGGTGGAGCAGCAGAGGTGTAACCATCATTGCGACCTGCTGGGATCAGTGAAAGACGATCTGGTATTGCAGAAGGCGTGAATTTATAAAATACCTTGTCAGTGTGGCATGTCTTTCTTTCCCAACGTCCTTCCTACGTCACCATCCACAACACGGATTCCTACACCTTTTTCCCCTCCACCGGTGTGCCCCAGGTTCCGTCCTCTCCCCTCTTCTGTACCTCTTGTATACGGCGGACATGCCGCCGCCTTCACCCCCCACCCACCTTCTCCAGTACGCCGATGACACCGCCTTCCTTGCCCTTGCCCCCACCCTGCAGCGCTCCCAACACCTTCTCCAATCCCATCGTGACCAGTTCACCGCTTGGTGGGACCAGTGGTTGCTTAAGGTCAATCCTTCCAAAATCCAGGCGATCATTGTAGGCAAAACCACCCCTTCCTTCCGCCTCCTCGATTTTTTCATCACCATCTATGGCCGTCCTATCGCCCTCACCCCCACCCTTAAGTACCTTGGTGTCACCCTCGACCGTCGCCTCTCCTGGACCCCCCACCTCCGGACGATCCAAGCCAAGGCACGCTCCCACCTCTGTCTCCTCAAGCTCCTTTCTGGCCGTACTTGGGGTCTGGACTCCTCCACCATCCTCCATATCTATAAATCCCTCATTCGCCCTATCCTTTGCTACGCCCACCCTGCCTGGATCTCCGCTCCCCCTACCTTTTACAAATCCCTTGAGATCCTAGACTGCCATGCTCTTCGCCTTGCCTATCGCATCCGTCTCCCCTCCCCCATGCAGATCCTGTACGACCTTATTCCCTTCCCCCACGTCCTCTTTTTCCTCGAACGGATATGGATCCTCTTACACCTCCTGTAAACTCGATCCTCCTCACCTGCTGGTCTCTCCCATCCTCTCCTGCCCCTGACCACTGCCGTGCCTGTACTTCCACATCCACCTGCTCTCCATCTCTCCACTCTCCACACCCTCTCCCAAGGTAGCTTCCGCCAGCTCCCCCTCCATGATGATGCCCTCCTCCCCTCCATCTACCCCTCCTACCAATTTGATCCTCCCTCCTTCTTCCTGTGTTTGTTCCTTTGGGCACCCTCTCTCCCTTCTCTCCCGCTTCAATCCCTTTTCCCTTTCTCCCCACTCCTCCCCCAGGTTTCCCCTACCCCCATACCTTCACTCCTTCTCCCATCTCTCCCATCTCCTCTGCCATTGGCATCTTTGCTCTCCCCTCTCCCTCCCCCTCCCCCTTCTTCCCCTCTTGGCAGGTCCCCGGACTTGCACACGCTAGGTGGACATTTGCGCGCCGGAGATCGTCACCATCAGTTTCTCGTGTGTGTGTGTGTGTCGTCATGTTTGTGTTTAGTGTTCGCCGTCACGCTCCATCGTTCACATGTGCCATCGACATCAGCAGTGTTTGTGCATCGTGTCGACAGTTTGTAGGGTGGTTATTCGTCGAGTGTGAACGGCTTCCTGTTTTTTTCTGTTACTGTGTCTACTGTGTTTTACCCGCCACATTGTTCAATCTCTTTTGTGTTCTTCTATATGGTTTCTCATTGTTCACTTTGAGGCTGAAGAGCAGCATAATGTGCTGCTGCCAGCCTACCTGTTGTACAAGTGTTGAAATTACAATAAAGAAAAAAAAATGTGGCATGTCATATATAAGACAAACATTGCGAACAGTGGAAGAACATTGCACTGAACATCAACGCTGTACTCGCCTTTTGCAATCTAGCAAGTCTGCAATTGCTGAGCATTGCATTTCCACTGGACACTCAATGGAATATGACAAGACAACAATTTTGGCCACAGCAACATCGTTTTGGAACTCTGTCATAAAAGAATCAGTGGAAATTCGCATGACAGACCATCTTACGAACCGTGACAATGGTTACCAGCTAGATAATGCGTGGAACCCCGTCATCTCTAAGATCTGCTCCAGACGAAGACGTCAGAGTACTCCGATGGCCGCGGCAATTGACAACGCCGAAGACAGCTGAGTTCTGCAGTTCCACCAGAGAGGGCGCTTCCGGCGGGCGGTGTGGTTCGTCTGTCAATATGATTTTGAGGCATGCGCGGAATACTCGCTGCACGCTATATATTACGGAACGGAGGGCGTCTTCGTCATTCTTCGATGGCTCACCTGAGGATGGCTGGCAGTTGTCCAGTCGAAATATCGTGGATGGAAGCCCGAAATCTTTTTGAATATTTAGTTCGCCGGGAAAATTAAAAAGAAAAAAAATTAAATTTCACATCATTGCCGACGTTTATTGTCAACAACTGAAGCGTATTGCAGACGCAGTTCAAGAATAACGACTACAAAGACTGGATGATGTGATGTTACTCCACGATAACGTCCTCCCACATTCAGCTGAACTGAGAAAAACACTCTATAATAGTTGGGATGAGAAGGCATTCTGCGCCCACGTTATTTGCCTGATCTTGCGCTCTCAGTTTTTCACCTTTCCCGCTCTCTACCTTCAACGAACTTCCCTCCCGCTTGAAAATGCGCCCTAAACATGACGTGGATGATTGATATTTCCTTAAGAAGTTCACGGCGATTTAGGCTTGGTATTTGCTTTTGCTGCGGCTATTTTTGTGTCATCGTTCCATTTCATCTGGCTCCGCGCCGTCAGGTTCTTACTTTTCCCAGAGATTTATTGCCAATGTAATAATGGCGAAGTCATGGGTCTTTCGACCTATGCATGTGCAATATACTAGTTTTACTTAATGTGAGTCTCAACTTCTGTTTTCTGCACCAAGCGTGTTTCCTTTTCATGACTTCCTACATTTCACTGCAGTTTGCTTACGGCCTTAGAGAGCTTCCGACCTAGTCCGCCAGTTTGATCATCTTACTATTAAACCATAATCATGGAACCCAGTACGAGTTGCAGGCTGCTTATCCAATTGCTCACTGGCGCAAAAAATTTCTTTTCGGTATTTCGCTTAGTTATTGATAGAAATTAAAAACTTAAATGCTTTCATACTCTACCCATTAAGAGATATAATCTCATGTTAAAAGCTTAATACAATGAAACAGCTGTTACAGTTAGGACGCGCGCGTTTCTCCTGAAGCAGAGTAACTGACGCCGCACAAATACCCAAACTACGAACATCGAGCATTTGAGAATGACTGTGCTTAGCGACCTCCAACAAACTTCACACCTAATTTCAAATCTTTACGAAACTTTTTCTTGCTGACGACTCCAACAAAATGATGAAAACAAAAAAAGTTTATCGCTTTCAGCTTTTTCAAGCTTGACACTCTCTAACTTCGTCCTCAGCCATAATGTTTTAATTTATTTCTTCTTTAGTACCGATTTTATTTGCAACACAGTTTCCAGACAGTATTCACATATATCACTGATTCTGTTGGCAGAGGTATATCACTGTAAGACATATGACATCTAGACATTAAGACCGATGAAAACTATTTCTTAGTTAAAATGGAGCAAAAATTACCCAGACTATAATCACGCAGTGTTTCAAATAAGAGCATTTAGCGACTTCCGACATACTTTAAGTACAATTTTAAACCCTTCCTAATTCTTTTTTCTTTCTTACATACTTTAAGTCATATTTAACATATCAACTCATTTATAAAATAATCAGACCCTGAAACCTTTTGTACATGAGTGTTCGATTCTTCAAAAAATCAAGTGTATGCTGGTTCAAATGGTTCAAATGGCTCTAAGCACTATATGACTTAACATCTGAGGTCATCAGATCCCTAGACTTAGAACTACTTAATCCTAACTAACCTAAGGACATCACACACATCCATGCCCGAGGAAGGATTCGAAACTGCGACCATAGCAGCTGCGCGGTTCCGGACTGAAGCGCCTAGTACCGCTCGGCCACAGCGGCCGGCTATTTTTTGCTGGTATATAACGAAAACTTGAAGGCTCTTCGAAGTTATTTTAGCAGAAAATGAGAGAAAAGTGGGCACCTAAGCAAAAATTATTGTTTTGACACACTCATGGTAACTAAGCTGACCCATGCGAATAAACGAGCGTATGTACGCGAAGTTTTCGGGATTCTGGGAAGAGCGCCTGACCCCGATCGAATCCTCCCGTCGGATTAACGACAAGGTCCGCAGAGGTGGCCGGGCCGCTTGTGCTTTCTAGGCGGTTTCCCGCAACCAACTGCCTAAATACCAGCCTGGTCCCCATATTCTCGTCTCAGTTACACACTACGTACATTTTTGGAAACCATCTCACACTAGAGCATGTGCTCATTCCAGACGCAGCCCAGACGGATGAGGTGCGTGGGTTGAGGGCGGGGGGGGGGGGGGGGGGTCTCGAATCAGGAAGTGCATCCGGCCACCTACTGTCTCTATCGTTGCTTCAACCCGTACAACAATGCCGACCCCATAGCGTAACGGGACAAGGCAAGGACGAAGAAGAGGAACATACAAATAATCTAAAACCGACTATTTATAATATTGCTCTAGTTTCCTTACTTTTACTATATTACATCAATATATATAAAAGAACAAGCAGTCTTGGTTGCAGTGTTAAAATATCCCAGCAGGTAAATGCCCCTTTTCAAAGCTTTAAAAATTCTGCGCGGTGTCCTTATTACGGTATATGGCGCAGTCCAATGCAAACCAAACGGGTTCGGGCCTACGGTAACTCTTCACATCATAGACATGCATATTCTGGCTGTACACATCTGTGGGATATTTTATACATGGTATCCGATGTACCATTCGCGACGAAATATCATCAATCCGAAGAAGACTAAACAAAAGTTAAACGCTGGAACTTTAATAGTGGGAACTATTTATTTAATGCTCGTACAAAATAGATACGTGTTTCAAATATTTACTGACCTTCAAAGTAGTCACCAGCGTTGTGTATAACTCGTTGCCAGCGATGTGGAAGTCGTAGGATACTCTTAGCAGTGCCAGTTGTGTTGACAGTTCGAGCGGCGCGGTCTATTGCCCGACGAATTTGCAGTAGTTCTGAGGCGAATGCCATGAAGTGTTTCCTTCAGTTTAGAAATCGACTTGAACTCACGAGGCTTAAGTCAGGGGAGTGCAGTAGGTGGTATAGCACTTAGCAGCCCCATCAGTCAAACAAATCAGTAACAGCTTTCACTGCACGTGCTTGAGCACTGTCCTGCACAATAAGGGTCAGGTCCTATAGAAAGTGTCATCACTTCTGTCTCTAAGCTGGTCGCAGGTTCTGTTACAAAAATGAACCTGGCGTAGAGGTGATAAATCACATAATCACATCTTCCTCCGTCTATTACCGAAAAGCATACCAAAATCCCTACAGTAACTCCTAAGATTAGCCTGCACGTAGAGACAGCTACCGCAGGGGACGATAAGTACAGGAGAAGACCTGTCCATATATAGATTCTGATATTAATAACTGTGTGTAGCTCAATGGCCTGATGAATATGTGTACATGTACAGGACTGAAAATAATCTCCACTTAAATCATATACCAATACCTGTTAAGAAATTAGAATACTAAAATACGGTATTATCGAACATGTAACCACTTTTATTTTCATATTCCAACCATTTTTAGAACGTTCATATCTTGGATAAACAGATATCACATGGAACAGACTTGCACCACAGTTTTTTAACGTATCTACTTCTCCATAGATACAACATGACTAACTAGATTTTCTATTACATGTAGGTAGTGACTTCAGTGTGATGATAAACTGATTGTGGTAATAATAATAATAATAATAATAATAATCGCAAATGCTTGAAACATCTGATAACTCCGGTGACAGCTGTTTTATTTTTACTTCTGGGTTCCTTTTTCTTCTTTTATCTCAATCTTAGGTTCCCTATTGACCCTCATATATGTAAACAACCTTCCATTTACTATACAACAAGCAGATGACACTAGTGTTATATTCAGTCCAAGTATACACACAGAAATAGAAGAAATGGTCTCACTCTCAGTTTTAAAAATACACGGCACATTTATACTACACCTCTACAGGCACTACACCAATAATAATTGCGGAATATGGTGAGGAAATAACAAATAGGATGGAAACTTCAAAGTCTTTATATATTCAAACTGACGAAATTTTAAACTAGAAAAAGCACATTTTGGAACTCCTAAAACACTTTAGTTTAGCCACATTTGCACTTAGAATCATTGCCAATCTTGGGGAAGAGACAAATAAGTAAGTTGACACCTTTTTCATCTTGTACATATCTGTTTCAGAAGTAGGGCATTCTGACATCTATGTCACAGTACATTTATTCCCTCATGGAGTTTGTTATAAGTAATCCAGTACAGTATAAAAGTAACAATGGTGTCACAAATACAATAACAGAAGGAAAAATGGCATTCGTTACTCCATGTTAAAGTTTCCTTTGCACAAGAAGAGGTGCATGGTACCGCAACAAAATTTTTGGTCACTTATACAGATATAAAATGTTTGACAGGCAGTGGATTAAAATTTGTGAACAAATTAAAAAAGTTTCTCGTTGACAGCTCCTCCTGTTCAGTAGGAAATTTCTATTACTGTAACGTGCAAAGGGTGGTAGGTACGAATTAATAACTTTTCTTTAATATATATGTACATCTTAAAAAAGAAAAAATATTTAAAATAATTGAACATATCTATATATATTTATAAAAAAGAAAATATGTTCAGCATGTAGCCATATTTACAAATTGATCTGCGACGTGAATGTAAAATGACTCGTTCAACATCATTACGATTTATCATGCAAAATGGTCCATGCAACAAGAAAATAATTATGAGTGTTCAGTATAGCATTCATGTACAGTTTTTCCATTCTGTTACCAAGCCTTTTAGCTATTTTCAATCCTTACTATCTCCGTTTTAGTTTCGTCCTGATTTTCGTAGGGGTGCGTCCACCTCACCTCTTTTAACTCACCATACGTTGCATACCAATGAAATCATTTCTTTATGTTAAACTCTTGTATTTAGAAATGAAATCCATGAAATGATGCAACGAATTACAAGATCTATAACATTAAAAAAAGTAAATCAGTAATAACCGTAAGCTTACCTACCCTGTGTCTGCTGAAAATAACAAGAAATGGGTCCGTTTCATTTGCTCACATTCACCCATTTCGTAGCTCACACGGCTGTTGTCTTCCTTTTTATTACACACAGTAGTCGGAAATTATCATGTTCATCATAGGCTTCAAATACTGAGTGCGTACGCTTACATGCTGCGCACAGTTACGAAACTTCCCCTTACATTTGAAGATTTCATAACGCAAAAAACGACGCTTTAACCAAGTATTCAATTTCAGTCGCAAAGCATTTACGTTATGAATGTTATTATTCCGAGCGTGGGACTCAATATGGGCATTGTGACCAAAGTAGGACACTTGCAACCCTAGTAGGGAACACTTTATGAAATTCTCTGTATGCCTGCAAAGATCCGCAACATTACGTCAAAACACAGAGCTAGAACACATTACTGAAACCACTTCAATTATTATTAACAACACTCAAAACAAAGAATCTTTACATGCAACAGAACCCAGAGGTACAAAAGAAATGTCTGGTACTGCAGTAACAAATTCAACTTGCCGAACGTTGCCGTCACACAGACGACTGCTGTGTGGTAGAGATAATGGCATCAGCGCTCGAAACGTGAACTAAGTTGCGGATAAATTAAATGAAGTCGAGCAAAAAAATCCGGGTGCAGCAGCAATTGACAAAGGGAAAGCGGCGTACATAACTAGGTCACAGTTTTAGCTAATTTCAGACAATGCTAGTGAGAAACATAGTCAGGACGTGAAAACGTGTCGCAGTCACAAGGCGGGCAAATTATTATTTGGTTTCAGAAAGAGCAAACTCAGTTGCGTAGTAAAAAATTTTCTACTTCATTTTGCTCCGCCATAAAGGCTTACGCAAAACGAGATGCACACACGAACCCGCATTGCATACAGACTGCTTCAAGCACACACACACACACACACACACACACACACACACACACACACACACAAGGGAAGGGCGGCAGAGAGAGAGAGAGAGAGAGAGAGAGAGAGAGAGAGAGAGACGCACTTTACAATGTGTTAGAAACATGTTTCCCATATGCCCACAGGAGACAATACTACTCAAAAGCAGAAATTAGGTCCCTTGAACTTACACCAGGGAACAATACGTGTTGAGGTGTAGGCTATTTTGTCCTGTGGTAGACACCTGTCTGAATCTACAGGACTTGCTCCACGTGTTTACCAACCACCTTTACATATTTTTCAGCCCTCCTTGTCAGAAAATTAATAACTCGTGTCAACACACCTGGCTGCCCTCAGATTTTGGTCACTCGCTTGGGACTTCAATTATCGCGATATGTGTGAATTGCGGCACATCCACAAAAAAAAGGTAGCTGTTTTAGCATTGACATCTCCTTGCCGCAACATTCGTTCCTCCATATCGCTTAATTTAACTGTGCGAAGTTTACCGCGATCACGTGCTTTTGTTGAGACTGAAATCGTGTTTGCAGATTTCAAAATTCTTTTTCCGATGGAAAATGTCGTTGAGTGTGTCGTTCGACGTACATGACAGGTGTCTGTCGGGAGCTTACGATAACTGGAATGCTTTAACGACCATTCCTATTTCCGTCTGCCTAAGACATCTAGAAACGGTAGGCAGCTATTTTCTAGCACTTCCGTGGTAAATTGGATATTATCGATGATTAACTTTAGATGTTCAACAAATCGAGACTGCTCATCCTCACCGTGGGGGCACATTATAAACGTGTTATCTATACATACCTGGAAGCCTTCGGTTTTTGTCGACTACAGTAATAGCTTCTCAGTTTCCGATAGACATGTAGGGCTGTGTACTAGCAATATCTTATTGTAAAACTCCCCTGAAGATGGCTGCCTGGTTGGCTGCCGGAACATCATGGAGAGATACAGGCACCGTCTCGTTGGAATGCCGAAACTTTAACAAATACCCATTACGCCGGCAAAACCTCAACTTACATAGCAATTGACGTTGTTTAAACCACCGAAGTATAACAAGCATACATAAAGACACTAAAATAGGCATATATTGTCACCTTAAAAACAGATAAGATAATAATAAATCAAAGTGTCAGACAGGGATATAATACGTCAATCGATTGTTTTTAATATCTTTATTGAAGACCTCACAAGAAACTGTAAGAAAGAAGTCCGTGAAGATATGCAACTGAAAAGGAACTGCCACTAAATGCTATGTTGCATCCTGATAATGTAACTGCATAACAAAACACAGGTAGTTTTACACAATGTGTAGAAGTTATATGAGTTAGCAAGAAAACGTTACAATCAAAAAATATCTTCTATTCAAACAAAAGTTACTGCCCAATACGGAAAAATTCCCAGTTCGATCCGACGTTGTGATGGAAAACAAGGTACTTGAAGAAGTGTCCATATTCAATTATTTACGCAGTGACATAAATCTGAACATAGATGAAGACGTAGAAAACGAAACCAACAAACTGCATCATACATGGGGAACCATAATAAAAGCTTTATTTTTTAAAGTTAGCAAAGCCACAAAATTGAAACTGTATAAAACAATGGCAGTGGCAGTCCTGGAATGAGAGAAAAGGAGATAAAAATAATATGCTTTCAGAAGAAATTAGGTTTGTAAGAACTCTCGAAGGTAGATCAAGAAGAGACAACTTAAGAAACGATGACATCCAGGCAGAAGTGGGAATCAATACTTTAAATGAGAAGATTGAAGAATACTGGGACGAATGGAGACAACACCTCAAGCCGATGGATGGTGACAGAATTAAAGTCGTTGTGAACGAGTTCAAGACCTCAGGATTAAAAGACGTGGGACGGCCGATGAAAAGATGGAATTAATCATGTAAAGTCGCAACACGCATATAGCCTGAGCGCTGAGGTGCAGAAGAAGAGGAGAAGAAGGGTCTTTTAGGAGTGCTCAAAGGCTGGTTTACAATAGCTCACATTGTGATGGTATTTTCCGAACTTGTTGGTTATGGATGATGAACAAATAGTGACGTTCCTCGTTTAATCTGTTCGTTCGTGGTTGGAGGTCTCTGATCCGGGTTTCGTCCCCAGTGACGATTTTACTGACGCACAGGAGAAGATGTTTACACGTCACTGTTTGAGTTGACTGCTGGAGCAACCACGTTGCAGATAGAATCTGAATTTGGAGCACATCAGGCATAGTGTGGAGTGCTGACTTATGACTGGCGTTCACAGTTGCTGTGGTTATTAGTCCAGTCTTTTATCGAGGCACAGTGCGATATGGCTTAACCAGTTATCGTTGGTCACTGACGTCAGATATTTCGCTAAGATCACGCTTCTACAAAGGCGGATACCGTGAATTGGGGTAAAAATCATTTAATGATGTTTGTAAGCGAAATTCTGTCATGCAGGTAATGTTGCATGCAACCAAAAGCAAATGACTGGCAGCCGATTAGAGTTAACACGCTGTAGAATTTCCCTTCCTTAAAGGTGTGTTCCCATATGAGATCTTCATTTTGGGACGGGTTTTGAAAGCTTTGTCACCTTCACTATTCAGGAATCGTGTAATGCTACTCTGTTCATCCCACGTTAATTCCACTTATCACGTTCGGGTGCTTATGCATTTGCTGGACGCTGTCATCTCATGGGAATAAGGAACACTGCTGGTAACACGCATACCAAAAAGCAGGCAAATGGTCCCATTTACGCATTTACGGATGTTATTTGAATCGCCTTTATAATTTGCCTAATCACTGTGTCCTCCTCCTACCTGATACGGAGACCACATGCAGACGTTGCGACAGTAAGATAGTTTGTTGTAGTGTTTATCACTTGAAATCTGAGGACACATAGTATGATTAAGAACAGAAACACTGCGATACAACAAGACTAGTTAGTTTGATTAAATTTTTTCATCACAAAGTTCCAATTCATGTGCCACTGAACAACTGTTCAAGAGGCAAGCAATATTTTTGCTGACTGGTTCTAACATTAAACCAAGAACGTCGCAAGTCAAGACAGTCGGCGAATGTTCACACGGTAGATCTAATTAGAAGTGTCGCTGGTGCGCAACCCTATTACAGTAATCACTCGCGCCTTCTTGCATTGTTGACAAGTAACAGTTACTTGCTAAATTGTTGACTACGCTGTCCTGTACTGTATTACGATTACGGAATTTAAGTTACGTATCTTACACATGTCTCATTTGGAGATGTGCCGATTGTGACACCTGTATGTTGCTGCTAGTTTTGGCTAGGCCTTTCATCATTTAAACTGCCGATCCCGGACAACGAAAACACCGAACATTTGGGTGAAATTGTGATCGTCGATTGTCCGCGGCTTATCAATGTATGGTATGGAAACTTTGTAGGAGTGCGTCTAAGTATGCTTGCCGCTACATTTTTAACAAAAAACGAACAAAACTTCTTACGCGGCAGTCCTCATTTATTGCGAGAGTGATCGCACAATCACCTTAACAACTCGTCCATCCAAGTTTCTGACAAGAATGATACACGAAGGAATGGAAAAGAAAACTGAGAATCTGTTAGATGATTATCAGTTTTGTTTTAGGAAAGATAAAAGCACCAGTGATCTGACGTTGCTGTTGATAATGGAAGCAACACAGAAGATAAATCGAGAACGTTCATAGCATTTGCTGGCTTGGAAAAAAGAGTTCGAGAACGTAAAAAGATGTAGGATGTTCGAAACTCTGAGAAAAATAGGGGTAAGCTATAGGGAGAGACGGGCAATACACAATGTATACAAGAGCCAAGAGGGAATAATATAACAATGAGAAAGGAAGAACGAAGTGCTCGAATTAAAAAGGGTGTAACACACGGATGTAGTCTTTCGCCCCTACTCTTCAATCTGTACATCGAATAAGAAATGATGGAAATAAAAGAATTGTTCGGGAATGGAATTAAAATTCCTTCAGTGTCCCCTTTCCACCTACCCGCTCTTTTCTCTAGGTTTAACAGTGGAATTTCCATTGCACTCTTTATATTACCGCCCCTGCTTTTAATGTCAGCGATGGTAGTTTTCATTTATCTATTTACGGAGTCAGAACTTCTGACGGTCATTTCTCTTTCTGTTCCTTCACTTATTTTCCTGCAGCCATTCCGCCTTGGCTTGCCTACACTTCTTATTTATTCGATTCCTAAGTGATTTGTGAAGCTGTATTCCTGCCTTTCCTTAAAGACAAATACACAGCATAAGCCTCGTCATCCGACGACCGACATCAAATTCAGAGCCTTTACATGACTTTTCGTCACTCAGTTTGTTATTCAAAACATTTAGCCACGAGAAGTCACGTGTCTATCTTGTAGATCAGTAACACAGTTTCCAAAAAAGAAAATTCTGCAGACAGGAAACACGTGAAGTTGAAAGTGCCAGTGGCTCCAGCTTGTTCGGACTGTGGACGGTGGACGGTGGACAGTGCGCTAACGAATTTAAACGGGCGGATGCGGCCCTCTGGGGCTGGTTCGCTCTTCCGCTGGCCGCTTGACATTTAGGCCCCCGGGGCACACCTGCCATGCCCCTGCACGGGCAAACATTGATGTTCCATCAGGAAGCGCCTCGGTTCGCTGCCATTAGACGCGCGCTCTTGAGGCCACCGCAAGTGTACGGTCAACACCCAGGCGCCCCGTCTCCACTGAGGTTGTTCACGTAGTCACGCCCCAGCGTCACATACACTTTCACAATGTACTTCATGACCCATAAGTTGGAAGTTAACGCCCGTTTTCTGCCATAAATAAACAACAGAAAAGTACAAAGGCAGAAATTTTAACAATGAATCTGACGTCACTACGGTGAAACTCATATCTGTATCACTATATCACGAAGACAGTCACTGTGCATTGTCTAATTAACGGCTTCGAGGGGTCCCTAATAGTTTCCATGTAATTATCACCGAATTTAAAAATTTAAAATGCTAAAACAAAATGCTACAATAATCTACTCATTAACAGGTATAATCTTACGTCAAAATATTAACTCAGTGCGTTATGTATGAAAGTCAGAAACTGTGTTTATGTCTTGAGGAAATACAAATCACATCTCTGACGTTACCTAGTATTTCAAAATGGGGATTTTCTGATATTAAGGGCACATTTAAATGCATTTTTATTTCTTATATGCCCATCATGTAAATAACGAAACTGATATTGCAATACATGATGAAAAAAACCAACAGTCTTGGCTACAGGGTTGTAGTTATTATACTACTGGCCGTTAAAATTGCTACACCAAGAAGAAATGCAGATGATAAACGGGTATTCATTGAACAAATATATTATACTAGAACTGACATGTGATTACATTTTTCTCGCTTCCAAAGCCCGGGTTCCCGGGTTCGATTCCCGGCGGGGTCAGGGATTTTCTCTGCCTCGTGATGACTGGGTGTTGTGTGATGTCCCTAGGTTTAAGTAGTTCTAAGTTCTAGGGGACTGATGACCATAGATGTTAACTCCCATAGTGTTCAGAGCCATTTGAACCATTAGTGATTACATTTTCACGCAATTTGGGTGCATAGATCCTGAGAAAACAGTACCCAGAACAACCACGTCTGGCCGTAATAACGGCCTTGATACGCCTGACATTGAGTCAAACAGAGCTTGGATGGCGTGTACAGGTACAGCTGCCCATGCAGCTTCAACACGATACCACAGTTCATCAAAAGGGGTGACTGGCGTATTATGACGCGTCAGTTGCTCGGCCACCATTAACCAGACGTTTTCAGTTGGTGAGAGATCTGGAGAATGTGCTGGCCAGGGCAGCAGTCGAACATTTTCTGTATCCAGAAAGGCCCGTACAGAACCTGCAACTTGCGGTCGTGCATTAACCTGCTGAAACGTAGAGTTTCGCAGGGATCGAATGAAGGGTAGAGCCACGGGTCGTAACACATCTAAAATGTAACGTCCATTGTTCAATGCGAACAAGAGGTGAGCGAGACGTGTAACCAATGGCACCCCATACCATCACGCCGGGTGATACGCCAGTATGGCGATGACGAATACACGCTTCCAATGTGCGTTCACCGCGATGTCGCCAAACACGGATGCGACCATCATGATGCTGTACACATAACCTGGATTCATCCGAAAAAATGACGTTTTGCCATTCGTGCACCCAGGTTCATCGTTGAGTACACCATCGCAGGCTCTCCTGTCTGTGATTCAGCGTCAGGGATAGCCGCAGCCATGGTGTCCGAGCTGATAGTTCATGCTGCTGCAAACGTCGTCGAACTGCTCGTGCAGATGGTTGTTGTCTTGCAAACGTCCCCATGTGTTGACTCAGGGATCGAGACGTGGCTGCACAATCCGTTACAGCCATGCGGATAAGATGCCTGTCATCTCGACTGCTAGTGACACTAGGCCGTTGGGATCCAGCACGGCGTTCCGTATTACCCTCCTGAACCCACCGATTCCATATTCTGCTAACAGTCATTGGTTCTCGACCAAGGCGAGGACCAATGTCGCGATACGATATACCGTAATCGCGATAGGCTGCAATCCGACCTTTATCAAAGTCGGAAACGTGATGGTACGCATTTCTCCTCCTTACACGAAGCACCACAACAACATTTCACCAGGCAACGCCGATCAACTGCTGTTTGTTATGAGAAATCGGTTGGAAACTGTCCTCATGTCAGCGCGTTGTAGGTGTCGCCACCGGCGCCAACCTTGTGTGAATGCTCTGAAAAGCTAATCATTTGCATATCACAGCATCTTCTTCCTGTCGGTTAAATTTTGCGTCTTTAGCACGTCACTATCGTGGTGTAGCAATTTTAATGGCCAGTAGTGTATTTATTTACCAATAACGCGCTTCGCCTTCATGTGGCTAATGGAGGGTGTTGGCTCATGGGGCGCCGAGCATGCAGAACGCCCCAGAATGTAACTGGCACCGTCAAATATTCGGAAACACTACGTGGTGTGCTTGTTGGGGCATGCGATGTAGTTCAGTCAATGCAAAACAGGATCAGGTGTACGTACACGTGTCATCATGTAAACATGTCAGAGATGTAGTTGCTCCTATCTGGGCTATGCACGTAGTGTATTCCCGAACCCGGCATTACATGGATAGCCCGGATATGAGCAACTACACTTCTGACATGTTAGCATGGTGACAGATAAGCGAGTATGTTGGCCTCAACCTGTTTTGCATTCCCTGAAGCATCGTATGTCGCACGCCTCAACAAGGACACCACGCACTGTTTCCGAATATTTGTGGAGGGTAATTATTTTCCGGGACGTATGCTCGATACCCCGTGCGCCAACACCATGTAATATCAGCCAATCTGAAGACGCCTGAATCAGGCGAAATGCGTCATTTGTGAAGAAGTAATAATTACAGCCCTGTAACATAAGACTATTTGATTTAAACAATGAAAACCACAACAGTTACTTGTTTTTTGCTATTTAGCAGAACGCATTTCGAGAATTTATCATCATTTTCAAGTACACTTCTGCATTTGTTTACCTGAATATGTTTGTTGATGCTTTTATGTGTGGCTTTCTGCCACTTTTGCGTATTTTCGAAGTTAGATTGCAATCGGGAGATCGGACACAATGGAGTTTTGAGGGCTTTTAAATGCTAATGTTAAAAATGGTATTTTTGTTTGTTTATTTACAGGTATTGTGCCTTCTCCATTATACAGAATATCACACACACACAAAGCATCACTTACACTGTTTATTTACACATCATGCTGCAAAGATATCTGGACACTACCGCTTCACAAAGATTTGTTACAGTGATTATGTTTATGTATAAGGTTGCATATAATAAAATGTATTTTTCACCACTGTTGATAATTAAATTACCCATTACAATTTTTTCCTAATAAGGAAATGTACATATCAATGAAAATTGTCCCCTTTATCAGATGCAGGAGTAACATTTGAAGAAATTAACTGACTCACTGTTCAGCTTGTCACTGAGAATTTTTTGTCTTCGCTTTCTGTGGCGCACAAAAATTTCAAGCTCCTCCATTAAACCCTTTGTATGAGATCTTTGGAAGTGCTGGAGTATTTAAAGATGGTCTTTATGTTTTAGAACCGGTGTCAAGTATTTTTTATGCATGTTGCTACTGCTGATTTTGTACATAGGTTACGTGTAACAGTTGCTGTGTTCATTGTATTTAATTTGAAAATTCCTGTCAGTTTGTCCTATGTAGTAGCTTGATCAAGCTGTACACGTTATTTTGTATATTCCTGAATCTGGTGCAGTTGTTAAGTCAGTTACTGCTGCTACAATGGCAAGTTACCAAGATTTAAGTGAGTTTGAACGTGGTGTTATAGTCGGCGCACGAGCTATGAGACACATCATCTCAGAGGTAGCGAAGAACCGGGGATTTTCCCGTACGACCATTTCGCGCGCGTACCGTGAATCATTCAGGATGACAGAAGTGCATCCCTTCGGTAAATTGCTGCAGATTTCAATGCTGCGCCATTAACAAGTGTCAGCGTGCGAACCATTCAACGAAACATCTTCGATATGGACTTTCGGAGCCGAAGATCTACTCGTGTACCCTTGATGACTGTACGACAGCAAGCTTTAAGCCTCACTTGGGCCCGGCAACACGGGCGTTGGACTGTTGATGACTGGAAACATGTTGCCTGGTCGGTGCCGGCTGGAGTGACCGAACGGTTCTAGGCGCTACAGTCTGGAACCGCGCGGCCGCTACGGTCGCAGGTTGGAATCCTGCCTCGAGCATGGATGTGTGTGATGTCCTTAGGTTGGTTAGGTTTAAGTAGTTCTAAGTTCTAGGGGACTGATGACCTGAGAAGTTAAGTCCCATAGTGCTCAGAGCCATTTGAACAATTTTTTGCCTCGTCGGACGAGTCTTGTTTCAAATTGTATG
The DNA here is from genome assembly GCF_021461385.2 of Schistocerca piceifrons. NCBI lineage: Eukaryota > Metazoa > Arthropoda > Insecta > Orthoptera > Acrididae > Schistocerca > Schistocerca piceifrons. Next base: position 1,163,163,915 of record NC_060138.1, on the reverse strand, counting down.
TAGCGAATGGACGTGTACGGGTATGGAGACAACCTAATGAATCCGTGGACTCTGCATGTCAGCAGGGGACTGATCAAGGTGGTGGAGGCACAGTAACTATGTGAGGCGTGTGAAGTTAGTGATACGGAACCTCTGAGATGTCTAGATACGACTCTGCAGGTGACACGTACGTAAGCACCCATTCATTTCCATTGTGCATTCCGACGGACTTGGGAAAATCCAGCAGGACAATTCCAGAATTGCTACAAAGCGGATCCAGGAACCTCTTCTGAGTTTAAACACTTTTGCTGGCCACCAAACTCCCCAGACATGTACATTATTGAGCATATCTGGGATGCCTTTTAACGTGCTGTTCAGAAGATATCTTCACCTCCTTGTACACTTACGGACTTATGGACAGTCCTGCAGGATTCATGGTGTCGATTGCCTCCAGCACTACTTCAGACATTAGTCGAGTCCATGTGACGTCGTGTTGCGGCTCTTCTGCGTGCTCGCGGGGACCCTACACGATATTAGGTAGGTCTACCAGTTTATTTGACTCTTCAGTGTACTTTTGCTATGATCAAGTCTAAAATAAATGCAGATGCGTGGTTTCTTTACTGTAGTACACTTTAGACGGAACAGACACCACACCTTTATTTCTATGAGCGAGGACGACTCTCAGTACTGTTAATACAGATGCGGATCCCCTGCGGGAGCAGAGGGCTAATGGATAGAGACGCCACTTTCGATTGACAGGTTGAGAATACGGGTCGGATGGGAAGTGTATCCGGATGGCGGATGCGGTTAAGGTAGAGAATCTAGGTTCGAGTCCCGGTTTGGCTCAAATTTTCAAAATTCCCGTTGATTTATTTCAACGTCTGTAGACATTGGTTTGACCTGATTTCTCTTAATCATCTAAAATAAATGGTTTGACACCATGCACTATTTGACGCATGCGTCTTATATGGGCATATGAGTGGGTCATCATGTTCCTAGTTTGTCTGTTTTCATTTTCATTTTTTCAGTAGTCTGTGGGTGGATAATGTAACTAATTAAACAAACGTAAGTAAAATTTTGCGTTTTCAGCCATAAAGGTTACACATGCTTAATGTCAAATGTTTAACATATTAACTCATTTGCAAAGCAATCAAACGTTTGACCTATGAATGAGATGTTACAGGCGTGACACTATTTCGCTCTCTCATTTTTACTTTGCTGGTAAAATTTTAGCTACAGCACACAAAGTTTCTTTGTTAGCGACATTACGACTAGAAGACTCTTAACGCCTATGTGGTGCTGGCTCGCCGATGATATGACCCTTCTGGTCAGATGTAAGGGGAGACTTGGAAAACCTGGCGAAATCGATGTACCGCATACTTAGCACAGAATGTGCCATGAGGACAAACAAAGACGAAGGTGATGAATAGTACTGGACGGGAGGATAACGAAATTCTTAATATTAGAAGGCTGGCCGCAGTGATCGAGCGGTTCTAGGTGCTTCAGTCCGGAACCGCGCTGCTGCTGTGGTCGCAGGTTCGAATCTTGCCTCGAGGATGCATGTATGTGATGTGCTTAGGTTAGTTAGGTTTAAGTAGTTCTGAGTCTCAGCGACTAATGACCTCAGATGTTAAGTCCCATAGTGCGTAAAGCCATTCGAACCATTTTGAATATTAGAAGTGGGAACGGTACAGTTGTGGAAGAAATGAAAAATTCTCATACCTACAGAGTGGGCAAAATAACGCTTGGCCGGAAAATATTTGACCCACCTTAAGATAGCAACCAAACTCACTTCATTCACGTGTGGTGTGGATGACGTAAGTTGTGTTGCCTAACTTAAGTTGCGTGAAGTACACTAATGCAAAATATTAGAACACCAAAAAATAATTAATTTAGTGTAATGAAATTTCGGGAATACAACTGTCTAGGCAACGTATTTAAGTGATTAATATTGTAAGACCACGGGTGAATGTAAACGTGAGGTAAGGCATTTCAAATGTGAAATGCTGGTACGTTAATAACCGGTGTTACTGCCAGCTGCTGAATGCAAGCATGTAGACGTGCATACTTTGTGTTGTACAGGTGCCGGTTTCAGTTCCCGTCGTAGAGTTCCATGCCTGTTGCACATGCTCGGTCACTACAGGGACGGTTAATGCTGTTTGTGGAAGACGCAGGAGTTTTGTCCGACGACGTTCCATATGTGTTATATTGCAGCCAGATCTGGTCATCGGGCTGGCCAAGGCTACATATAGAAACTCTTTAGTGCACGTTTGGTTACAAGAGAGGTATTTGAGCAACCGTTATCCTGTCGGAAAACCCCCCTTGGAATGCAATTCACGAATGGCAGCACAACATATGTCATCTAACTGACGTACAAATTTGCAGTCAGGGTGCGTGGGATAGCCCCACGAGAATGCTCCTGCTGTCATACGAAATCGCAATTCACACCATATCTCCAAGACTAGGTCCGGTGTGTTTAGCATGCAGACAGGTAGGTTGCAGGCCCTCAACTGACCTCTCTCTAACCAACACACGGCCGTCACTGGCACCGAGGCAGAACCAGCTTTCGTAGGAAAGCGCAACAGACCTCCATCTTTTCCTCCAATGAGCTCTCGCTTGTGACCGCTGAAGTCGTAAATGGCGGTGGTTTTGGGTCAGTGGAATGCACGCTACAGGGCGTCTGGCTCGGAGGTGCCCGTGAAGTAACCCGTTCCTAGCAGTTCGTAGTGTCACAGTGGTGCCAACTGCCACTCAGATTGCTGCTGCAGATGCAGTACGATGCGCCAGACCCATACTCCGAACACGATGGTCTTGCCTCTTTGCACGCTACATTCCCCTGACTACCGCTGCCAGTAACCGGACACAATGATTACATTCCTGCCAAGGCTCTGTGCAATATCCCAAAGTAACATTCAGCTTCTCGTAGCTCTGTTACACGACAACGTTCAAACTCATTATGGTGTTGCTAATGGCATCTTTGTTGCCTGAAAGACATTCTTGACTAATACACACGATCTTAAAGGTAACTAACGATCACGACCGTTACAGCGTGTATTTAATGGGGGTAGGACGTCAAACGGGACGACTTGGAACAGGAGAGACACCACAGGAATTTTTAATTTCCACTGTCTATACTTTTAAAAATAAATTCATAAAACTTTGTCAGAATGACCAGAAAGGATTCAGGATTTACACTTATAGTGGCGGGAGTTCAGAAATATAAGAAAATAATTTACTTTTTCACATTTGTATTTCACCATTTTTCACTTACCATTGGCTGCATTTGTTGCTATAGCTACACTTTTCTTCATACGTAAGGGAGATTCTTCGATGAAATTTGCACAGCATACAAACCATACTTACAGGTGTATGAAACTCTAGAATTTTCCAAATCTATTAGAAATTGTGGTAAAAACTGAGATAATTTACTACAAAATTTGAGTTTTTTCTGAACATGAAGTTTAAAATGTAACAGCACATTCATTTTTTTTCATAAATTAAATAATTTCTAGAGTTTCATAAACCTGTAAGTATGGTTTGCATTCTGTGCAAAATTCATCGAAGAATCTCTCTTACTTATGAAGAAACGTGTACCTTTAGCAACAAACGCAGCCAATAGAAGTGAAAAAATGATGAACTTTCACATGTAAAAAAATTTATTTTGTTATTTTTTTGAACTTCCACTGTTATGATTGTGAATCCTGAATCCTTCCTGGTCATGCTGAAAAAGTTTTATGAATTTATTCATAAAAGTATAGACAGTGGAAATTAAAATGTCCTATGATGTCTCTCCTGCTCCAAGACTGCCCGTTTGACGTCCTACTCCCCTCAACCAAAACCTCATTTGAATCCTCATTGTGGCGCTACTGGCACCTGTCTTATGCGACTGGCGCGAAATTTGAACAGACGTCATCTCTGAAAAGTAGAAACACGCCTACCAACTTGCGTGTAAGTCGCACATCTCCTTTTTTGTGTTGCTGTTTCTTTCCGTCAGTGAATTTTCCGGGCTAGCGTTATTTTACCCACCCTGTAGAAAGTAAGTTTAACTATATATGACGGTAGTATCTGTTCCCGAAAGAACAGTTACCATGGATGACCATGCAGCTTTGCTAGAAATGAAATGATATTTAAATGGACACCCTAGCTGCATACAGGCGTTGATGTACTTCATTGGGGACATGTTGAAAATGTGTGCCCCGACCGGGACTCGAACCCGGTATCTCCTGCTTACACGACAGACGCTCTATCCAACTGAGCCACCGCGGGCACAGAGGATAGTGCGTCTGCAGGGACTTATCCCTTGCACGTTCCCACGGTAACTGTTCTTTCGGGAACAGATACTACCGTCATATATAGTTAAATATGGCTTCCCGGCCATTGACCTTCTTGTGCGAACGCACACGCTATGTCCGAACTCGTACGGGACTTGGTAGATTAATCTGCCACGAGTAATGAGTATGATTGGCAAACATCTATTAGGCGCACTACGAATGTAGTGGTGTGGACAAGTTGGGAATGTGGATCTCACGGGGAACGTGCAAGGGATAAGTCCCTGCAGACGCACTATCCTCTGTGCCCGCGGTGGCTTAGTTGGATAGAGCGTCTGCCCTGTAAGCAGGAGATCCCGGGTTCGAGTCCCGGTCGGGGCACACATTTTCAACATGTCCCCAATGAAGTACATCAACGCCTGTTTGCAGCTAGGATGTCCATTTAATTATCATTTCAAGTAAGTTTAAATCTCAAGGAACATATGAAAACAGATTGCCACAGGCGAAAAATGCTCTCTTTAATAAAAGAGCTATGCTGGCATCAGACCTTCATAAGAGAAACTGTGTATGTGAAACGTGGACCACGGGGAATTCGCGTGACAGGAAACTGGAAACATTAGGAATGTGATGCTTTAGAAGAATGTAAAAAATTAAGTAGACGGAAAAGTTACAAAATGTAGAACTTGTGAAAAATGTAGGTTGGTCAGTTCCCTTACCAGAAGAAAGGATTTATTAGTGGGACATCTGTTGCTGCTGCATACTCGAGTAATTTACTTCACGCTAGAAGGAGCGGCTAATAGAAAAAAATACGAGGGAATTTATTTAATTTTAGTCAATGATCACAAAAACCGCCGTCAGACTGTCGCTTTCTGCCCTTAATCACCATCATCAATTGACCAAAATCTATAATCGACGAATTGTTTGTAATCATTGATTGAAACTGAGAAAACAAATTCGGTACTGACAGGATCACTGTCTTTATTCACGACTATGTAAAACTACTAGGAGAGAATCAAACTATAGAGACTGTTCGGTGTAACAGTCACTTAGCGTTTAAAATATTACCATCACATAGGAAAAGTGGAGGTCAGCGATAAACTAGTCGAAAGTCTTAATTTAAAAAACAGTACGTTCGCAAGCATTAACAGATCTACTCGGTTTTGCTGTTGCCGTAGAGTAATCAACGTTATGCGAGAGTCCTGTTGGTCATTTAGCGCCATTAAGAATTCAACTGCACCGTGGGGACATCAGAATACGAGCTGTACGGAGGTAGCGAGTGCGTACTCCAAGGCCATAAACAGGATGGAGCTATTTGCACGGCCGTTGAGATATCGAATGGCTGGCGAAGTTGGTGGCTATTGCGAGGAGTTAAATAATGACTCGCCCAATACGGCTGTGCTTTATTCTGGAGTCCGTACCGTGCTTGTTCGAGAGCCGCGTTTCGACCAATTCTTTTCGAACAGCGCAGGTGATGAGGTTAGGAACATGTAGTCACATCTGTAAGCCTGAAGCGCGGTGTTGTGCATGATGTGCTGGCGTTAGACACAGCTGTTTCGAATCCTGATGGTGTCACTTCCGTACAATATTCTGCTCCAAAGGCACATCCTTAGAACTTCATTTCTGAAATTACGGTGAATGTTTGACACTAGCACACTTCTTTTGACCAGAAATACCCTCTTTCCTCAACGTTATCTGTAACATATGTATAACCCAGACAGCAGTTGTAAGTAACGAATGACATAGAAGCGAGACAGTAGTTGAAAACGGACTGAGATACGAATGTATCCTATCCAACAAATTTTAATCAATCGATGCGTTAGGCAAACAGTAAAGGGACCAAGAAGAAATTTGGGAAATGAATTAAGGTTCAGCGAGAACAAATAATAAATTGAAGATTTGCAAAAAAATGGTTCAAATGGCTCTGAGCACTATGGGACTTAACATCTGAGGTCATCAGTCCCCTAGAACTTAGGACTACTTAAACCTAACTAACCTAAGGACATCACACACATCCATGCCCGAGGCAGGATTCGAACCTGCGACCGTAGCAGTAGCGCGGTTCCGGACTGAAGCGCCTAGAACCCCTCGGCCACCTCGGCCGGCGAAGAGTTGCAAATAAAATGATAATTATGTCAGAGAGTTTAGCGGAATGGATAGTGTAAAGAAAAAAAAGTTATAATGTGAATATCAACAAAAGTAAAACAAGTATAAAGGACTATAATCGAATTAAATCATGTGATTCCAAGACAATTATATTAGGATACGAGTCAGTGAAAGTAGTAGATAAGGTTTTCTGCTGTCATTAAATGGAAGTAGTTTAACATCTGTTCAAAGAGTAAACTGACTACCAGTTTAAATAAATAGTGGGTTCGGATAGATAAAAGCCGAATTTCAAATTAAATCTAACAGTGAATCTGCCCTATGCGAAGGGTACTAAAGAGGGCCATGCTACCCAACATACTGTAACAACAGTGGTTAACTGCAATGTTACAGTAATATTCATAATCATTCCGCCTCCTAGCACACGAACAAAAATAATTGCCAGCGTCAGCCAAAGACGAAAGGTAATACGTCAGTAAAAATACACTAGCACAATCTCGATCGCCTTAAGAAAATCATGCTGACTTTCTCCCCTTTTTAAGCTTTCCTGATTGCATTACATGCTGAATAGTTCGTTGTGCTATTGAAAGATTTTTTACCTGTCTCTCTCTTATACAGTGTCAACTCCGGTAATTTTTCGTCTTTGTCAAAATCGACAAATCGTACAGAAGTGTGGCTTTCACTTTCAACTTTTGGTTTCCCTTTAGTTAGTTGGAGGAGTTAGTTCTCTCGTTTGAGTCCAGTAATTTCTTTATATCATCATCTGTAACATGTTGTTGTTGTGGTCTTCAGTCCTGAGACTGGTTTGATGCAGCTCTCCATGCTACTCTATCCTGTGCAAGCTTCTTCTTTCCTGACGATTCCTGATAGCTATTTTGCGAATTTCTTGACCAGTATATTGTTTTTGCAATTAGAAGCAGATCTCTAAATTCTAGCCATGATAGTATTCTCAAGGAGATTAACCACACAGTGTTTCCTTGTTCAGTAAGCTCTTGTTCGGCAAGTGATGAAACAAACGAGTCAGTCAACAGTTAGCAATTTATATGCTTACAATTACGTTATGAATTAAATATCATGTCTCTTCGTATCTACAATGATGAGAAAGTGCTACAAAGGCAGTAATAATTTCCTGTGCAGTTCACATTCACAAAAAATATGAGCAGGTTAATCGGAAATGGTAAGTGTCTCAGCTCACAGTTATTTTAAACAAGTAGAATTGCAGAAGAAATAAAAGAAAAAAGAATTCATTTTCTCGACGGTAAATACCCCATTACTTCCGAGCCTTTCGGTATAACGTTATCATACATTTCCTGGACTCAATCGCAGTGCGACCGTCACCGAAAACTAAAAGCGTTAGGGACAGTCGTAGTATCGTCGGATCCAATTACCCTATCTCTAGCGCTTCATTTACCAGCTAATTAACCCCTCTTCTCTTCCACAAACCCATGGAAGACCTTTGGAATCCTATACATCCGCAAACTAGAGCAGCAAAATCCTAGCGTACTCCAATCTTTTATGAACATAAGCCCGTACCCTTCTTCTTCTCCGCTCAGCTTCACATCCTGTCTCAACCTAAATTCGGTCGAATGTCCCGTTTCTTTTCCAGAAAACCGTACAGAAATCAATCCTTAACAACTATCCTTCGCTAAATCAAGGCTTCGTAACCCTTGCCTCTAAAAATCAATTCTTGTAATCCAATCCTCAGAACATCCCACAACTCTGATCCCTTCACAGTCCTAAGTTCCTGAATCATTACCTCCATTTCTCCTTAACCACGTATATACACAACGCCTTGTACCGGTAGCTAAAAACTCAGTAGTTTTCCCACAACATGACGCGACTACATGTCAAAAAGAATTTTATGGGAATAGACTCCTACCTCGAATCTAACTACAAATTTTCTGAGTATTTTGGTATCAGGAACTCATTATCTTCAGTGGATCATCTAGAGAGAAACTGTACCTCGTCTGATTTCTTACCCCCACTTATCTTCGTATCTGTATTGCACTCACAAATCAGCACAACGGTGTAAATGCCGATATCATACACTGCGGGCCTTATTTGGATACATACATATTCTATAGTATCTGTTCCCGAAAGAACAGTTACCGTGGATGACCATGCAGCTTTGCTAGAAATGAAATGATAATTAAATGGACACCCTAGCTGCAAACAGGCGTTGATGTACTTTATTGGGGACATGTTGAAAGTGTGTGCCCCGACCAGGACTCGAACCCGGGATCTCCTGCTTACACGGCAGACGCTCTATCCATCTGAGCCACCGCGGGCACAGAGGATAGTGCGTCTGCAGGGACTTATCCCTTGCACGCTCCCCGTGAGATCCACATTCCCAACATGTCCACACCACTACATTCGTAGTGCACCTAATAGATGTTTGCCCATCATATTCATTACTCGTGGCAGATTAATCTACCAAGTCCCGTACGAGTTCGGGCATAGCGTGTGCGTTCGCACAAGAAGTTCAATGGCCGGGAAGCCATTAGGCGCACTACGAATGTAGTGGTGTGGACATGTTGGGAATGTGGATCTCACGGGGATCATGCAAGTGATAAGTCCCTGCAGACGCACTATCCTCTGTGCCCGCGGTGGCGCAGATGGATAGAGCGTCTGCCATGTAAGCAGGAGATCCCGGGTTCGAGTCCCGGCGAGGCACACATTTTCAACATGTCCCCAATGAAGTACATCAACGCCTGTTTGCAGCTAGGGTGTCCATTTAATTATCATTACATACATATTCCATTCACACACGGGACGTACTCTTCCCTCTCAGTCATGAATTCAATACTCCTTGGTTCTGTACTGGACTTCTTTGTTTCGGCAATGCCAGCTGCACATTAACAGTGAAAGACAGCTGTGTGGATAGGTTTTCTGATGAGGGATTAGCCTGTATGTGTCTTTTGCATGAGTTTCATTTCAATCAATGGATAAGTGGGAAAAGGATGCAATGCTCAGCTGTTCCTGCTACGATGACCAGTATTTTTGCATCTGTGCCTGATTCTCATCAGGATCCGAAACTGTTAGATTGGCAGATTCTGACAAGGCGAGTTATGTCAGAATATTCGATTTGGAAGCTTTCGTGCCGCCAGTAGAAAAAATAGTTCAAATGGCTCTGAGCACTATGGGACTTAGCATCTGAGGTCATCAGTCCCCTAGACTTAGAGCTACTTAAACCTAACTAACCTAAGGACATCACACACATCCATGCCCGAGGCAGGATTCGAACTTGCGACCGTAGCAGCAGCGCAGTTCCGGACTGACGCGCCTAGAACCGCACGGCCACCGCGGCCGGCGCCGCCAGTAGACGGTGAGTTGCACGAGCTCCGAACACAAAACCACAACACTGTTTTGAGAGTCTCACATGAACAACGATTACCCTGTCAGTGGACTTCCCATGTTGAGCTAGACTATGAGACACTCTTTCTACAGCAATGTGTGCAAAAACTTCAATTTTCCTGTTTTCGTGTTATTTATAGTGAGATTTATGCGTCGTTTCTTTCTGCCTGTCGCTTGTGATATGCAGATCTACTTGCTTATGATAACATCAGTAGCAGCCTAGGCGAGCGAATGCGGTGCTCTGTATGCAATTAAACATCTGATCACAGTATCTGCTTATAAGACAGAAGGTATGGCCACTGTAGTGCAACGGAATACCGTCACAAGTGAGAAACAAAACTGTTTATGTTTATTTTTAGAGGTTAGTCTATCCAGGATCACTTTTAGGACCATAGTTCGGTTTTCAGATTCAAATCTAATCTGAATTTAATAAATCATTCATTTGTTCTAATATCTCGACACATACCAGAGATGACAGAGAATAAGTTTCCAACTTAATGAACACAGAGTAAAAGTGACTGAGAAATTTCTCTAATCCAACGAGGACACAGCCACCTAAAATATTGAAACACAAAGCTGGATAGGAGCTGAGTTTCATCAAGTATGTCCGGCTAACGTTATGGGGAGGTACAGCATTTACGTGGAAGGCAGCTTGCGAAATTCTGCAAGCTTTACTAATCTGTGCAGCTTGCGAATGCAAAGTAGACGTAACACCATGAAACAGTGCAATTAATCAGGCGAATTGTGAGCTGCTCAAACCTCCACGGCAGGATCGTGAGTTCCGAAAGTATCTCCTTATAAAACTAACTCCACACCTTTTAGGAAACTCTATGTGGAAGAGGTATCTCAATGTTAGTGTCAATGTGGCCACCGGCATGTTGCTTCATTATTGTAAATACAGGAAACCGTGCAGGAATTTCCCATTCTTGTCTTACACAATGCATCTAAGCAAGCAAGAATTTGATGTCAGCTGCTAGTCATGTTCCACTCATTGTTCGAGCTCTACGCACCGAGGTACGGTGATGGGTAAGTCGCAGTTGATTATATAACAAAACATGGAGTGTAAGACTGCGAATTTTCTCACGGTATCTGAGCAGGGCAACGGTAGCCCGTTCTTAGATCTGCAATTTGTGATTCTCATTGAGATACTACGAACTTGCAGTGGCTTAGCAGCAGACAGCCTTCAAAGGAGAAAACATCGTTTGCTGAAAAAGCCCAGTGCAAGGGCTTACTGCACCCGGCTTCCGGATACTGCGGTGGCCTGAGGACCCATGTCTCTTCACCTGAGCCACTGTGACTGACCTCCTGTGGTCAAGCCAAACCGTAGGACAAACACCTGGGTCCTCTCATTTCTAACAAGAAAATGTGAATCCTTCTTCCTGTTCTTATCTCAGTTATAGCTAAGGAATAAGCGTAAAAAAATCAAATATCGTCCAGCGAATTGTGATTGTCATGTCACAACGGACGAGACCACTTCTGCAAGAAAGGCATGTTACAAGAAAGGCATGTTGGCCAAATCCAACAAGCACAATGTGTGTGCCAATCTTATCAACACCACAATCCTATGAATTTATGGGGTGGTGTTGTCCGTGGTATGCGATTGGACCTTGCGTGGTTCCTGACATGTGCTATCACAGTTATTTAATGATGTGCCACTGCGAATTCGTCTCCTTATGTGGTTTCAACGTGACGGGTCGCCGGCACATTTTGCACTCGATATCAGAAAGCAGAACATAGTATTGTTTTCCCATTGTCAGCTCGGTCAGCAGACTTGACACGAATGGACTTCCGAGGGTATTTGCTTAGTTTCCTAGTATCCGGACCATACTCACATGGACATGGTACTTAGGATTTTCTCGGTAGCGGAAGTAGTATGCCGAACTCAAGGCATTCTGGTGCGTGTGGGACAATCGAAGGTCCATCGCTGTATATTGTGCCGTGACCCTGCTGGTCGACATTTCAACCAATACATGTAGGAGTACGGTTCTGCATTTGTTTCGTGCTGTGCTGCACGCTTACAAGCCGTGATAAAACCGTACGTCAGATTCTTGTAAAATGAGTGTGTAGTCCGTTGGACTGTTTAAAGAACGTCATTTTCCTATTATGGCTGTAGAATTTTCTATTGAACTATTCCAATTTAGGCGTTACGCTGCTTCCAAGCATAATTATCGCATGTCGTGTCACAAAACACACATCAGTTTAACGGTACCCTTGTACGATTGTGTCCAACTTTATAGCTATGGAGTCGACTGCTGTGATCACTGACCCAAGTAACATACTGTCAAAACATGAGCTTTTCCCATGCTGAATGAAATAAAAACGTCACGTTATGTTACTTGTGTCACTGTTCGCAACTATGGTGTCCATCGCTATAAAGTGGGACGCAAACCTACAAGGGTATCGTTGCCTATAGCTTATATTCTGTGCTGTGAGATGGCATCGATTATTTGCTCACGACAGTGGTGAAACAAAGAAACTGTAATACCAGAATAAAAACTACTTCTATAGCCATAAGCAGAAAATGATGTCTGTTTAACTCTGCGTATGTTTCGTCTAAGGTTTGTTGCAAATGTTCAAATGTTTGTGAAATCTTATGGGACTTAACTGCTAAGGTCATCAGTCCCTAAGCTTACACAGTACTTAACCTAAATCATCATAAGGACAAACACACACACCAATGCCCGAGGGAGGATTTGAACCTCCGCCGGGAGGTTTGTTGCAAAACTCAGTGCAAATGGCACGTTTTGGTGAACACATACTACAGGCTTTTTCGCTTTACGAATGAATTTTCACAAATACAAAGGAAACCGGGTCGATAAACCAAAGAAATCATGACTACTTTATAGAGAGACCACTAGTTCCTTATACCAAAATACTCAGCAAATATCCATGAACAGCCTACGAAATTCTGTCGGTGGCTTTATGCATCATCCTGTACCCTGTAAGTCCAAAACGTTCGACACTGGATTACTATTGAAACAAAAGTTAAAATGGTGGTTTTAACGTTTTAGCCATCCCATCTCCCCCTCCGTCCCCATTTGTGTACAACGCACACAACGTTCATTCAACCATGTGAAGCTGCCTTGGGATGTTGTTCAACACCCACGTCACACTCGTTTGAATGTTGGTTATTTCGTCAAAGCGTTGACCCTCGATGTGAATCACTGCAAAATGGTTCAAATGGCTCTAAGCATTATGGGACTTAACATCTGAGGTCAGCAGTCCCCTAGAACTTAGAACTACTTAAACCTAACCAACCTAAGGACATCACACACTTCCATGCCCGAGGCAGGATTCGAATCTGCGACCGTAGCAGGCGAGCGGTTCCAGACTGAAGCGCCTAGAACCGCTCGGCCACATCCGCCGGAGAATTACTGCAGTTTATCGTTTTGTGATAGGTTCGTATTCATAACAGCAAGTCTCGTCACCCGTAATGACTTTTTTCCAGAAAAGAATTGTTATCGTTTTTCATTTAAATTAATTCGCGACAGGCATCAAAGCATCGTAGAGTTTGTTCGGGAGTCAATGTGTGTGGGACAAACTTAACACACATATTTCTCGTCTTCAAAACATTTCAGAAAGATTGAATTTTCTTATTTTGAGAGATTTGTTTAATTGTAACAACCATTCGACTTGTTGAAACCGGTTGTCTTAAAAGAAAAAAAAAAAGTGTCATGCGATCTTGGCTGTTGAATGGATTTTATCATTTTGGAATAACGGGCATGCATATTCAAATACAGTGATATGTAAACAGGCAGAATACGGCGGTGCGGTCAACAACGCCTATATAAGACAACAAGTGTCTGTTACAGTTGTTAGATCAGTTACACCTGCTACAATAGCAGGTTATCAAGATTTAAGTGCGTTTAAATGTAGTGTTATAGTCGGAGCACGAGCGATGGGACACAGCATCTCCTAGGTAGAGATGAAGTGGGGATTTTCCCGTACAACCATTTCACGAGTATTCCGTGAATATCAGGAATCCAACAAAACATCAAATCTCTGACATCCTTGCGACCGGAAAAAGATCCTGCAAGAACGGAATCAACGATAAAGAGAATCGTTCAACGCGACAGAAATGCAACCCTTCCGCAAATTGCTGCAGATTTCTATGCTGAGCCATCAATAGGCGTCAGCATGCGTATCATTCAATAGGCGTCAGCGTGCGGATCATTCAACGAAGCATCATCGACATGGGCTTTCGCAGCCGAAGGCCCACTCGTGTACTCTTGATGACTGCACGACATTTGACTGTTGATGGCTGGAAACATGTTGCCTTGTCGGACGAGTCTCGTTTCAAATTGTATCGAGCGGATGGACATGTGTAGGTAAGGAGACGACCTCATGAATCCATGGAGGCTCTCCGTAATGGTGTGGGGCGTGTGCAGCTGGAGTGATGTGGTACCTCTGATACGTTTACATACGACTCTGAAGGGTGACATGTACGTAAGCATCCTGTCTGATCACCTGCATCTACTCATTTACATTGTGCATTCAGACGGACTTGGGCATTTCCAGCAGGAGAATGGGACACACCGCACGTTCAGAATTGCGACAGAGTGGCTCCAGGAACACTCCTCTGAGTTTGAATACTTCTGCTGGCCACAAAACTCCCCAGACATGATCATTATTGAGCATATCTGGGATGCCTTTTAACGTGCTGTTCAAAAGAGATCTCCACTCCCTCGTACTCTTACGGATTTATGGACAGCCCTGCAGGATTCATGTGGTCAATTTCCTCCAGCACTACTCAAGAAATTAGTCGATTCCATGCCACGTCATGTTGTAGCATTTCTGCGTGCTCGGGAAGGGCCTACACGATATTAGGCAAGTGTACCAGTTCCTTCGGCGCTTCAGTGTATTTCTCCTATTCTAAAAATTTTGGAAAATGTGTCTAAAACATGATTTACAGAGGTACGTCCATCGCAGTTTGTTACACAACACCTTTGACACACTAGGGGCGTACGACAGCTCCTTAACCCTGCCTGTTCGCAACTGGCTAGTCCAATGCACCTCTGTTTCTCACAATCGTTAATTTAGCTTGTCACCGTGGTTACTGGGCTGACGTTGCTTTCACGTCAAGAATAAAACTATTCTCGAATCGAAATGGTAATTAAATCGAAACCCTTAGCTGCCGACAGGTGTTGTTGATATACATCAACGTCACTCCGCCATCAGGCCACAAGTGCCCCATTGGGACCATCCGACCGCCGTGTCATCCTCAGCTGAGGATGCGGATAGGAGGGGTGTGTGGTCAGCACACCGCTCTCCCTGTCGTTACGATGGTTTGCTTTGACCGGAGCCGCTACTATTCGGTCAACTGGCATCACGGGGCTGAGTGCACCCCGAAAAATGGCAACAGCGCATGGTGGCCCGGATGGTCACCCATCCAAGTGCCGCTCACGCCCGACAGCACTTAACTTCGGTGATCTGACGGGAACCCGTGTATCCACTGCGGCAAGGCCGTTGCCCCGTACATCAATGGGTACAGCTGGCTTAGATGGATAGAGCGTCTGCCATGTAAGCAGGAGATCCCGGGCTCGAGTCCCGGTCGGGGCGCACATTTTCAGCTGTCCCCATTGATGTATATCAACAACACGTGTAGGCAGCTAAAAAACTGGTCAAATGTGTGTGAAATCTTATTGGACTTAACTGCTAAGGTCATCAGTCCCTAAGCTTACACACTACTTAACCTAAATTATCCTAAGGACAAACACACATACCCATGCGCGAGGGAGGACTCGAACCTCCGCCGGGACCAGCCGCACAGTCTACGACTGCAGCGCCTTAGACCGCTCGGGCAGCTAAAGGTTTCGATTTATTTACCATTACATTCTAGAGAAGCTGCACAGTCATGAATGGTATCTGTTCTTTCGGGAACAGACACCATCTTCATATATTCTCGAAACGCTTTTGACGGATGATTTACACAGAATAATATCAGTTATTCGATGAACAAAGGAAACAAAAAGCTACTGCAGCTAATTATTTTATTCACGTGCTATTCACCGGCAGCGTCACAAACGACGTTCGATTATCGCTCTTCAGTTCGCAGACGTCTCCCGCGTAACGTCGAATGGGAAGCCAATGGTAGAGCTCTCTGACGGACGTCCTTCGCGAATGGTTCGAAGGCTGGAACGGGCGAGAGCTCGAGGCAAAGCGGACTTTGACCGCCGGCGCCGGGGCGTACACAGCAAAGCGCGGTGCGTGCGGAGGACTCTGGAGCTTATCTGCTCCGTCCTTATAATAGCGGACTCATCTATTGATCACTCGCAATCAGAATAACCTTTGCTCGGCGTCGGCGTCAGCAAGTGGATCCGAAATAGAAGCGGCCGCACTCTCCTGTATCTGCGCTGCCATCGGCGGCCCTCGCAGAGTCGAGGTAAGCTCCCTCCCCCCTCCCCCCCCCCAAGGCCCCCTTCCCCGACCCCCCTGGGAGACTTGGCATGTTATCGCCCGTTCGTGGCGCTCCGATTCCGTTTATAAAGGCTCCTCAGCCCGACGCCGGGAACAGGTCGCACAAGCTATTCCGCAGACCGACATAAAATCACGTCGTTCCATTTGCGTAAAACAACGTCGACCTCGTAAGACGTTATTACAGATAGAGAACGCTCCACCTCTTCAGATTTTCTAAAGTTGTGCCTTCAACAGCGCAGCCGATTGCGAATGGTTATCTCTCGAAACGTATCGCTCTAAAACTATTTGTGAGCTGACAGCTGATTCCTCCATGTTGCACCGTTACTCATTTGCTGTAGTCGCACATTACAGTCAAATCTTTCTACGAGGTGAGGCAGATAACACATCTAGAACGAGGAAACAAATCAGGTGAGGTTAATGCTAAGTTATCGCGCGCAATGTGTCAAACAACACCCACGTATTTTATTGGAACTACACTGCACAACACGATTAAAGGAGAACTTATTCTAACCAACGTAATCGCCTTTCATTGCGACGCACAAGTTTGGAATTTAGCTCGAAGGTACCTACAACCTTCCTCTGTAGCTGCCTCAAAAGCCCTGTGCGATCTGCAACGCTTTAAACATCAATGTGTCGACACATGGGGAAAAAAGTCAGAGCTCCGAGTTTCACGTGAGGCGTAAGGCGGTTTAATAATGACACATCCTAGATTTCACCACAGCTCTGCCCAATAGGCCCGTTGATATGTCACACTGTGGGAAAGTCGTCACACCCGTACTTTCCCACATTTTTTCCCTTTACTTCGACGCCTCTGTGATGGGCCAGAATCGCAACGCCCAGCGTTGAAAGCCCACGGTTTACTTATGACTGGGTGACGAAAGCATTTCAGTCACCATTGCTCAGTATCGAAACCTCAGGGGGTGGAATAAAGGGTTTCAATAAGACCAACCCTTCCCTTCTGGCGTTGATTCCCACGGGTTTCACTGTCGAAAACAGTTCACAGTGCGATAAGCAACAGGAGACTTTTTGACAACTTTTGACACTGAGCCGGCCGAAGTGGCCGCGCGGTTCTGGCGCTGCAGTCTGGAATCGCGAGACCGCTACGGTCGCAGGTTCGAATCCTGCCTCGGGCATGGATGTGTGTGATGTCCTTAGGTTAGTTAGGTTTAACTAGTTCTAAGTTCTAGGGGACTAATGACCTCAGCAGTTGAGTCCAATAGTGCTCAGAGCCATTTGAACCATTTTGACACTGCTTCTCTAAGGACGTGGTAGGACTGCAAACCCAATGGATGTGATCGAACCCGTTTGGAATTGCAAATGCAATTTTTGCTCTGATGTACAGGGTGGAACCATTATGGTTCGCTCAAAACCACTCCACTAAACTTGAAAGTGATCCGAGTCAGCGAATAGTGTTTACGCTTTTTCAGTCCCCCTCTTTTCCGTTTTCCTAAGGCATGATCACTAAGGGGCGGGGGTGGGGGGCGGGAAGTGGGGTGTGAAATTGCATGTGTGAATAAAAACAGCGAAGGATCCTTTTGAGATCCACCAGTTCGGCAACATCCTTTCTGCTGTCTGCAAACTTATGATCGGCACATTAAAAATATAGACGTTCAGAGACAGCCAGTCATTGATAACTCGTTGCCGGCCGAAGTGGCCGTGCGGTTTTAGGCGCTGCAGTCTGGAACCGCGAGACCGCTACGGTCGCAGGTTCGAATCCTGCCTCGGGCATGGATGTGTGTGATGTCCTTACGTTAGTTAGGATTAACTAGTTCTAAGTTCTCGGGGGCTAATGAACTCAGAAGTTGAATCCCATAATGCTCAGAGCCATTTGAACCATTCGATTACTGGTTGCTGCTGTGGCAGGCAATTGTTCTAACACTCCTGTGTTGAGTGATGATACATAGCTAAACTAGCGCCGGCCGATATGGCCGCGCGGTTCTAGGCACTTCAGTCCGGAACCGCGCTGGTGCTACGGTCGCAGGTTCTAGTCCTGCCTCAGGCATGGATGTGGGTGTTGTCCTTAGGTTAGGTCGGTTTAAGTAGTTCTAAGTCTAGGGGACTGATGACCTCAGATGTTAAGTCCCATAGTGCTTAGAGCCGATCTAAACTAGCTTCTGTTGACCGCGTGCAAAATCTAAGGGTAGTCGAAAGGAATTACTGAAACAGTTTTAAAGTATCCAAGAAAATTCTGTGGGCTGCATTGAGGGTGCTGCCGAAATGGGAGGAACTGGTCTTTGTGGGACCTCGGCCGTTCAAATGATTCAAATGGCTCTGAGCACTATGGGACTTAACATCTGTGGTCATCAGTCCCCTAGAACTTAGAACTACTTAATCCTAACTAACCTAAGGACATTACACACATCCATGCCCGAGACAGGATTCGAACCTGCGACCGTAGCAGTCGCTCGGTTCCGGACTTCGTGCCTAGAACCGCTAGACCACCGCGGCCGGCCTCGGCCGTTATATTCATGCATGTCTCGGTGTCGCATCTGTGACACGCACACAAGTTATCTGCCAAAGCGCCGGCGATCGGTAGACCAAGTGCTCTTTCTTGAGTTTGGCCTGGAGGTTTGCCGAGTTGAGAGGGGCGGGACTGCCGAAAATGGGGCTATAGACGCTCAAGAAGCGTGAGCAGAGGGGAGTTGTGTTTACATCTGGAGACAGTGTGGAGGTCCGTTGTAGTGTGTCGGGCAGGGCGCGACACTGCTGATATTGACCGAGCAAGGTCGTAAGGAGGCGGCCGGTACTGGAACAACCTGTTGTCGTGCCGTGGCAGTCACGTTGGACAGCCTTTTGAAACTGCACAGACGGCAGCTGAGCGTTAATTTGCCGATCATGCTACTGACTGGATCTTGTCATCATTCCAGACTCTGGTCATTAAGCAGTTTTTGATATTTCTGTCGCCGAAAAGTTGTGTTGTGTCCGTTTGATTGTGAGTTAGGCTGAGTGTATTTAGGCCATTGGCTGTACTTGTTAAGTTCCCATAAGCCTACTGAACTTGTATTCAGTGGATCCAAATTAAAGTGCCGGAAGGTCGAGTGAGGTGTAAACCTATCCGATGATTATTTGGGTTTGTATTTTATAATTATTGAGACAAGTAAATTTCTTGTTAACTGGACTGAGTAGTTAAGCTTAAAATTCTGTTTACAGTTTGGGTTGATTTACATCAGTGGCAGTTTACAAGTAATTCTTTTTACTCTGTGCATTCGGATTTGTATTTTATAATTATTCTAATACATAAATTCAGATTGTCTTGTTGTCTTGTGGCGATATTACTTCAAAACCGTGTGAGGTGATTTATTCCAGTGGCAGTTCACACATAATCCTTTACACCGTGTGCATTCGGATTTCTACACTGTTCTACTGAAATTTAATGTTCTATTTCTGTTGTAAACGACTGTGTGCCGGTTATTGTTTCTATATTAATCTGTGTAACGGGGCATGGGTTGCTCCACTGAATCTCACTACCTCTATTATATGTGTTAGTAAAAGGTTTTGGTACGGATTTGTTAAGATTTGCTAATCTCCTGTATTTAAAAAAAAGCCATAGGTGTTTGACAGTTTGGTGTTAAATAGTTCCTTTTGATTTTACGGATGTGTGCCATTGTATTTTGGATAGTTCGATGATTGATGTGTTGTGTGTTTCAGTTATGGCCAAGTTGTTTTACAAGCGCTAAGGTAGATCACTGCCTTTGCGTTGATGTTTGATTACCTAATACCCTCTACATTAATCTATAAGCTTCAATTTTTCTGTGCCTCTATTGTGTCATATGGTTCTCCTCGTTAAATATTATCATCAACCCCTCGGCTTTTGGGTGACAAAAATCTACTCATTAATTTGTATTTGTGTACTCAGGCTCTCATTAGGTGTAATTACTCGTACTTTCTGTATACAGTCATGTGGAATATCTCTGAGTGTAACATTCTCGCCCCGTGTATCTCGTGAGGGCTGACTAGGAGTGGAGGCACGTGTCTTTGGATTAGAGCAGATTCAGTGTGAGTAGTGATTCTGTGTTCATGTGACGCACACAGGAACATTGTCAAAAGTGATCATATTGATGGTCCGGGAGTTATAGTGTGAGGAGGCATGATGCTGCATGGGCGTACTGTCCTCTAAACTTCTGAACACAGTACACTCACCAGTCAACGGTACTCCAATACTGTACTTGCTTCCGAAGCGCGTCTTTTCAGAGACACAGTTAGCTCTGACTTCATTTTAAGGACGCCAGTGTGTGACCCCATCGAGCAGCGAAGTTGGAGACGCTCTGGGAACGACAATCTTTTACGAACGGACTGCCCTACCTGTTCGTCCGGCTTCAGTCCCATGGAGCACTTGCGGGATGGGTTGGGGAAACGTTTTGCTGCGCGTCAACATGCACCAACGACAGTCCTGCAGTTGTGAACAGCGCTGGCGGAGGCACGGAACGTCTTACCATAAGAACTGTTTACTAGCCTTGTACCATGGCAGCACATTGTATAGCATTCGATTCCCACCTGGGTCGGAGATTTTCTCCACTCAGGGTCTGGGTGTTGTGTTGTCCTAATCATCATCATTTCATCCCCATCGTCCCGCAAGTCGCCGAAGTGACGTCAAATCGAAAGACTTGCACCCGGCGAATGGTCTACCCGACGGGAGACCCTAGTCACATGATATTTACATTTAGCACCTATGCTCAACTGAACTCTTTTAACCTCACTACGCGATATTTTGTGAAGTGTAACCTCGCCAGTGTTGCATATTT
Organism: Schistocerca piceifrons; assembly: GCF_021461385.2. Lineage (NCBI taxonomy): Eukaryota > Metazoa > Arthropoda > Insecta > Orthoptera > Acrididae > Schistocerca > Schistocerca piceifrons. Next base: position 1,163,143,055 of record NC_060138.1, on the reverse strand, counting down.
TGTGTGCAATGACCTCACGAAGTCCTGCAGTTGTCTTTCAAGATAACTCCATAAGAAAAAATTCGGTGGTTTAGCTCTGATGAAGGGGGCAGGGGGGAACAGGTTTACATGGATGGCCCACAACGAATTTGTGACCTCATGCTGTAAAGATTAGCATGCTAATCGTTAAAGAACCATTACTCACCCGCAAAATAATTTCCATCGATAATTCCCGGCAACACTGCGGTGCAGCTGCAATTTTGTCCACGTGCCACGCAAACGTAATTTCCGCTAGGAATAGACGCCATTAACGTCTAATTACGCGCTGCGCCGTGTTTGAGTGATGAAAGGTGTTCCTAAGGATGAACAGAATTACCACCAGAAATTCAGCTCAAGTACATTGGCCATCCAGGTGGTTTGACAAATCCTAAAGCGACTTTTACTGCGTATCTCCTATGCATGTTGCGAATGCTGTAACTAATAATCTGTCCAAAAAATAAATACCTGGTGTCTTTACCTTCCTAAAGCCAAAATAGTCGTAATCTACCAGATTTGCAATTTTCTTTTTCACTGCGCAATACCATGCCATAAAAAGCAATGTAATATGTTCAAATGTGTACCAATGGAAAGTATTCTGAGATTTAGCCAGTGTAATTAAAAATTTACATGGAATTGGAGTTTAGTTCTTAATTATTAAAAATTTACATGGAATTGGAGTTTCGTTCTTAATTCTGAGACCTGCCAAAACAAAAAAAGCTAGAAACTTACAATTTAAATGGCATGTATGACTGATTACGGAAACGTGCTCCTTAGAACTTTGTTTAATTACTTTCATAATTCAGCCTTCATAAAATACCTTTTGGCAAATGGAGTACTAGAAACATCCATTTTTATGGTGAGCAAATTTATTTTCGAACTAACTGGCTAATAATTATCTTAATTAGCAGAGTTGAACACTACGCGATCAGACTTTCACATCGTAAAGTGCCAGGCGCAGATTGTGTTTTGTAGAAAAGCTTGCTTTTTATATGGACTTTTGAGCCTGAATACACTTCAATTTTATAAGCACGAACTTTACCTTATTACCCGAAAAGTAGCCCTGATTACACGTTATCTTACTACACGAGTTTTTTTCAGCAGGCACAGCTGAGACGTCAACAAGTGGACTGAATGTTACAGGTAATGCTTTTGCGCTATTTTCTGGATACCTATTTCAGTGTTCTAAAGGCCTTTGTTCCATGACGGTAAAATAAATTAGGCAAATAAATGTACTGAGTAACGGAAATGGAACACTGAGTGTAGCTGCGCTAAGGAAACTGGCCGTGATTGTGCTGTGATATATTGAAACATGCAATTAATTTTCTATTTCTAGAACTGAAATCCCCTATTGCCGATGACAAAAAGCAGAAAGTTGCTACCCAACATGTCGAAATCACAGATTCGTAATTTAGTATGTTAGTTACTTTCGTGATCCCAGGTCGGCGACTTCGAAGCAAATGCAGAAGTCTAATAGAGGTATAGTGGATTGACGAAATTTCAAAGAACTCACTTTTTAACATAATAAACTAACACAATTGTCTTGATGACTGAAATAATGCGGTTGTATTAAGCTCATATACATCGTCGCGTTTTGATGAAGACGAACTGGAGCCAGTTCTGTGGTTACGCTGATGTTTGGCTGACAAGAGGGCAGTGTGTGAAGCATTCGATGACTACCGTGGCAGAATATTACCGAAGGATCTCTCACAAAACCCAAAGAAAAGCTGTTAGTGTCACCAAAGTTAGTGTCTTCTCCTGGCCGACATAGGGACTGAAATTGAGGGCAGTAAAGTAAAAACTGTAACGCTGAAATCGGGTTTTGAAATTTTCTTCTAGAAATGAAATTGTAGGTGTATTGCCCCAGTTTAATTATCGCGACATTGCAGAGATGAGCGGTAATAGATATTAGTGTCAGTGGTGTTGAGAAACAGCTGAAATCACTAAAATTGGACTGAGCTCCACGGTCCGATGGAATCCCTGCCAGATTCTATAGCGAATTTTGCGTTTAGTTAGCCCTTCTTTTACTTGCTGGTCCACCGAACAAAAAACTGCGCTCGGTAGCTGGAATAAAGCGCAAGTCACACCAGTTTACAAGAAGAGAAACGTAAGCGATGCATAAAACTAGCGTCCAATATCCTTGACTTCCATTTGTAGCAGAACAGATGAAATTATTCTGATATCAAACGTAATAAAGTATCTGGAACAGAACTAGCATGGATTCCGAAAACATCGATCATGTGAGACCCAACTCGTAGCCTTCTCTTGTAACCTCCTTGAAGAGCAGTAAGAAAGATGCAATACTTCACGATTTCCGAAAAGCATTTGTCTCGGTGCAACACGTAAGCTTATTACCCAAATAACGATGTGTGGGGTATCAAATGAAGTATGTGACTGGATTGAGGAGTTTTTCGTAGGGAGATGGATGGATGGAGAGTCATTCTCAGATGTAGATGTAACTGCGGATGTGCCCCAGGGAAGTGTGTTGGGACCTATACTGTTCATGTTGCATATTAATGACCTTGCAGACAATATTAATTGTAACCTCTGAATTTTTGCAGATGTTGCAGTGATCTACAGTGAAGTACCGCCTGAGAAAACGAAAAAATCTGCACAAATATTCAGTCTTGGTAAGTTTTCAAAATGGTGAAACATTGTCGGCTTGCTTTAAATGTTGATCAATATAAAACTGTGCACTTCACAACATGTATAAAGGTAGTATCCTATGTCTACAATATCTACGAGTGACAGTTGGAATCAGTCACTGATACAAACACCTGGGTGTAAAACTCTATAGGGATATGAAACGTTACGACCACACAGCGTTAGTTGTAAGTACAGCCGTGGCAGACTTGATTTATAGGTAGGATACTGGATAAAGCAAGCAGCCTACAAAGGGGGTTACTTACATTTCACTCGTGCAACACATCCTACAATATCGCTCAAATGCCTGAGAGCTGTACTAAATGCACTATCCAGTGACAATGCACCGGCACGAATCCTTTTGTCCTGCACCTAACTGTGAACTCGTCACAGCAGATCGCCGGTAGGAAAGCCGAGCAGAAACCTACCGTACTGCTACTCGCACCAGGCTGCATACAACATAAGTATTCTAAAAATCGGGAAAAGGTCTTAATTTTGAATGAAAAGTGGAAATACTGGCAAAACTTCGGTATATTTTGAAGTTGAGAATTAAAAGTTCACTGCCTAGCCCGCGGTAATTCTAACACAGTCATGCACAAACCCTTTCATTCACTTTAGCATGTTTATGGTAATGCATTTCCCGAGAACTGAACACCTATCAAGCACGGATTGTACTTTAATGAAAAATCTCGCCATACTATTAAGTTTGTTAATGTGTAAAGCACTCAGGCTTTTAGTCACCAATCTGCTCAATATGCCACGGGGAATTACTGTGTTTTCTCATACATAAAATATTTTAAAAAATCCTTACTTTCTAAAAAACACACCGGCATAAATATGCCTTCACTTAAAAGCACTTTTGAGGAATGTATCACAACTAAAAACCGAGCGAGGTGGCGCAGTGGTTAGACACTGGACTCGCATTCGGGAGGACGACGGTTCAATCCCGCGTCCGGCCATCCTGATTTAGGTTTTCCGTGATTTCCCTAAATCACTCCAGGCAAATGCCGGGAGGGTTCCTCTGAAAGGGCACGGCCGACTTCCTTCGCCATCCTTCCCTAATCCGATGAGACCGATGACCACGTTGTCTGGTCTCCTTCCCCAAAACAACCAACCAGCCAAAACCGGCAAACTATAACTCTGTTCGGAGCTCATACTACACACGAACGTCCCATTGAAAGGCTCGGCTCTGACTGTTTAGACTGATGTAAACATTCTATATCTCCAAGAGAAGAGACGCGCGAAGAATACTCCGTTCTGACTGGTCAGTTTTTTTTAAGGCCAATAGCAAAATATTATTCTCCTGTGTTAGTCAGCGCTTTTCATGACTAACCAATCTATAAATAACATACTTTTGAATTGTACTTTTTCCCGAAAAAAAATTTATCATTCTGATATTTTATTTATAATTTACGTTATTAACTGTTTTCATTTGCACTCGAATTAGCTTTCCTTTTACCATAAACTTACTTAACATATTATTATACAAAATTCCCGGTCGTCTGTATTCACACTGTCTTACACATTTCTGACGCTAGTTTGTACAGCATTTTTCAGTACAACAATGATCTCCATATTTACTGTAGATCACATTTACGCATCAGTCTCACTACTAAAAACATACACAAAGCTATACAAACGTAAATAACCAAAAAACTTAAAGAAATGACCAGAACGCTTCACAAAAACATTCTCTTGACCTCTTTCTTGAATGTCTCTGTCCGCTACTGTACTCCGGGGGATGAAAATTTGAACTGCGTACTCGACTGAACCCGCTTCAGACCAGCTGTCACTGTGCACGCACGAGTCATTCTCCCGATACCCAGGCTCCAGACAGGAGCGATATAAAGGCGCCACGCCTAAACATTAATGTGGATAACCAACCTTTGCAGCGCGGACGTCAGCGAGACGTGCAGGACCACAGTCACTCAGGTTCTGGAAGCTACCGACAGGGTCGTGGAGCCGTGCTGACTGAAGGCCGTGGCCAGCTGCGCTGGGGATCTCGGTTGAAGATTCAGAGCTGCAGAGCTGCGCCAAGGAAACTGGCTGTGATTGTTTTGTGATGTACTGAACTGTGCAATTAATTTTCCATTTCTCGAAGAGAAATCCCGCATTGCCGATGACCACCGATCGAGGCTATGCCATAGATTCTCGATTGCGTTAAAACCTGAGGGGTTTAGTGGCCAGGGGCGTACGGTAAACTAATTCAGGCGTTCTTCGAAATACACACGTGGGTGACACTTTGCTAAGTAGGCTGGTAGATGCCAAGGGGAAGCAAACTCCATGTATGTGTGGACATTGGCCCCAAAGATAGATACATACATTTGTTAATCCATTGTGCCTTCCAGAACGACGAGATCACTCAGGGAATCCCACGAAAATATTCCCCAGACCATAACGCTTCCTCCTTCGGCTTGCACTCTACCGACAAATGTTGCAGGACACGTGAAGACAGACATACACTTTGTGATTAAAAGTATCTGGATACCTGGCTGAAAATGACTTACAAGTTCGTGGCGCCCACCCTCGGTAATGCTGGAATTCAATATGGTGTTGGCCAACCCTTAGCACTGATGGTAGCTTCCACTCTCGCAGGCATACGTTCAATCAGGTGCTGGAAGGTCTCTTTGTGAATGGCAGCCATTCTTCACGGAGTGCTGCACTGAGGAGAGGTATCGATGTCGGTCGGTGAGGCCTGGCACGAAGTCGGCGCTCCAAAACACCTCAGATACGTTCTATAGGATTCAGGTTAGGACTCCGTGGAGGCCAGTCCATTACAGGGATGTTAGTTTCCTGTAACCACTCCATCACAAGCCGTGCGTTATGAACAGGTGCTCGATCGTGTTGAAAGACGCAATCGCCATTCCCGAATTGCTCTTCAACAGTGGGAAGCAAGAAGGTTCTTAAAACATCAATGTAGGCCTGTGCTGTGATAGTGCCACGTAAAACAACAAGGAGTGCAAGCCCCTCCATGAAACACGCGACCACACCATAGCACCGTCGCCTCCCAATTATACTCTTGGCACTACACACGCTGGCAGAAGACGTTCACCGGGAATTCGCCATACCCACATCCTGCCATCGGATCACCACATTGTGTACCGTGATTCGTCACTGCACACAACGTTTCTCCACTGTTCAGTCGTCCAATGTTTACGCTCCTTACACCAAGCGAGGCGTCGTTTGCTATTTACCGGCGCGATGTGTGGCTTATGAGCAGCCACTCTACCATGAAATGCAAGTTTTCTCACATCCCATCTAACTGTCATAGTACTTGGGGTGGATCCTGATGCAGTTTGGAATTCTTGTGTGAAGGTCTGGATAGATGTCTGCCTATTACACATTACGACCCTCTTCAAGTGTTGGCCGTCTGTGTCAGTCAACAGACGAGGTCGGCCTGTACGCTTTTGTGCTGTATGTGTCCCTTCACGTTTCCACTTCACTATCACATTGGAGACAGTGGACCTAGGGATTTTTAGGAATGTGGAAATCCCGCGTGTAGACATATGATACAAGTGACACCCAATCATGTGACCACCTTCGAAGTCCGCGAGTTCCGCGGAGCTCTCCATTCCGCGCTCTCACGACGTCTAATGACTACTGAGGTCGCTGATATGGAGTACCTGGCAGTAGGTGGCAGCACAATGCACCTAATATGAAAAACGTATGTTTTGGGGGGTGTCGTGTTACTTTTGATCACATAGTGTAAGTAATCCCGGGAAAGACGTCCTACAAAGAGTCAAAAACCTGCTTTAAAAGGTGACTCAATGAATATACTAGAACCCCCTACGTATCGCTCCCGTAGGCATCTTGAAGAAAACATTACAATAACTGCAGCGCATACAGAGGCATTTTTCCAGCTCTCCGTAAGTGAGGAGGAAGCCGTAATTAGTGTTACAATGGGAAGTACCTCCTGCCATGCACTTCACAGTGGTTTGCAGAGTATGGATGTAGATGTCGATTTTTAGCCACAGAATACAGCGTTGGGTACAAGATTGCCAGTGGACGAATATCTAGCTAATTTTATCCCAATTAGAAGCACTGCCAGTCTTTCAGTGGACTCTGCTGAAGTCTGCATAAACACTGCGTTATCAAAAGGCTCTACCTCTACGGTACAATATTAATGAATTTAAGTTACCTGCGCAGATTTCACAAGCTGCTACATTTAGAACACTTGTTAAAAATGGCGTCCCCGAGCCTCAATGCAGGCACAGCCCCCTCCCAGAAAGATCTGTCGTATCCGTTTTATTTATTCCCAGTGTATTTTGAACAATATCGCAGTCAGCGCGAATTGTCGCCAAGAGATCCTCTTCAGTTTCGGACACAGAACTTTTCACGTGGCCCCACAAGAATAAGTCAAGTGGGGCGAAATCAGGCGAACGTGTTGGCAACGAAACAGACCGTCTCGTTATCCACTTTTCAGGGAATGACCGATCCAGTTGTTCTCGAACCCTCAGTCCAAAGTTAGCTGGGACTCCATCATGTAACAGGAACACGGTTATTACGTCTTTGATAAACAATGGGTACGCTGGTACATTTAGAAGGTGATGCAGAAGGAACGGGCCTATTAAGTATCATAGACTTTCCCGGCCCGCACGTTGACTGATAATCTCTGTTGATGGCTCTTCACTACTGTAGGATGGGTATTCTCAACAGCCCAAATACGACTACTGCGACTATTTAGTATTCCGTCTCTGGTGAAATAGGCTTCATCTGTGAGAAGTACATATGCAGAAAAGTGAGGATCTACTGTAAATTACTGTAAAAACTACTGGCAGGACAGGGGCTCGAGATCTGTGGATATTGGGGTGTAGCTGCATTGCCTGTAAAACTCGCCAGAGGACACTATGTGGAACAGAGATTGCAGACGTCTCATCCACTCAAGCAATCTTCTAAGCATCTTCTCAGTCGGGAGTCAGTGAAGTTCATTATTCTCCTCTGATGATCTGTTATGGTACCAATCGCCCTGTTTCACTTAATCGGTGGAAAATTCTTGTAAACATGGCGTGACCCGTATGTCTTCTTCATGCATATTTGGTCCAGTGCAACGTTTCCACTTCTATGCTGTTTCATTTGCTTGTACTTACATGATTATCATGTGTGAAAGTTCTGTCACAGGGTAGAACTTCATTTGGTTACAGCTGATTGACATTACTACTTTAACCTGTAAACAAAGATTGCAGTCTACTACAGACAGTACATACATTGTACAACAGAGATGCTCACGTCAGTACACTGCACGCCATCTACACTGGATTAGTTGGGTTACGAGAGTCATTTCAAAAGTTCTGCACTTTGTAAAATAGAACTTAGAAAATTATTTGTTTTACAAAGTACCTTTACAGGCGTTCAATATAATCTCCATCCGTGATTATGTTTTGGCAACTTCTGTTTCCCGGGTAGTGCATCTTCATTGTTCAGCTGTCTTTTTACTGGCTCACCTCAAAGAAAGCTTCATCAGTACTGTGAGAAGGGCTTCCATGGAGTTGTTATTTCAATTTGGGGAACAAATTGAAGTCTGATGGGGTCGTATCAGGACTGTGTGATGAGTAAGCAAGCGTGTCCCATTCATATTTGTTTAGCGTTTTTCTCACTGGTGAGGCAATGTACGGTCTTGCAGTCTCTTGAAAAACACCAACTACATGCATGTGAGGCCTCCTTTGACGAATTTCCGGGCGTAAAACATTTTGCAGAAACAGCTTGTTTTTCGCGCCTGTTGCAGACATTCCCTGGGGCACTCTTTTTATATCATATCATGTCATTCAAAAATAATCACCAGTTTCTCCTTTGATTTTTGGTAGCGGGATGTTTTTCTGGCGCAGAGAGTCGAAACATTCCCATTGTGCTGATTGAGACTTCAGCTCTTGCTCAACCTCTCGTATCCAGGTATCATTAAGTGCAATAATCCTTTTCAGAAACTGTTCTCCTTCTGTTCGATAGCTCTGAAGCAACTATTCGGCGATGTCCTTGCTACCTGCTTTCTGCTCTTCACTCAGATCATGCGGATCCCATCTGGCAGCAACTTTTCTCGTCTTTAACTGCTCTTTAAACTGAAGTGACACACATTCTGGCCTCATATGAAATTTCCTCCATCTACATAGATACTCCGCAAGCCAGTGCTTGGTGGAGGGTATCCATTCCACTGCTAGTCATTTCCTTTCCTGTTATACTCGCAAATAGAGCGACGAAAAACTAACTGTATATAGCCGCTGTATAAGCCCTAATTTCTCAAATGTTATCTTCGTGGTCTTACGCGCAATATATGTTGGCATCAGTAGAATCTTCGGCAATCAGCTTCAAATGCCGATTCTCTAAATTTTCTTATTGGTTTTTCTCTAAAAGAAATGACATTTCTCCCAGGGCTTCCCATTTGATTACTGAAGCATCTCCGTAACATTTATATGTCATTCGAACAAACCGGTAACAAATCTAGCAGCTCGCCTCCGAATTGCTTCGATTCCTTTCTCCAATGAAACCTGAGAAGATCTCAAACACTCGAACAGTACTCAACAATAGGTCGCAGTAGCATCCTATATGCGGTCTCCTTTTCGGATCAACCAATCTTTCCTAAAATTCTCCCAATGAACCGAAGTCGACAACTCGCCTTCCACAGTTCTCGCATGATCGTTCCATTTATATCCCTTTGCAACGCTACGCCCAGATATTTATACGATTTGACTCTGTTCAAAATGGTTCAAATGGCTCTGAGCACTATGCGACCTAACTTCTAAGGTCATCAGTCACCTAGAACTTAGAACTAATTAAACCTAACTAACCTAAGGACATCACACACATCCATGCCCGAGGCAGGATTCGAACCTGCGACCGTAGCGGTAGCCCGGTTCCAGACTGTAGCGCCTAGAACCGCACGGCCACTCCGGCCTGCGATTTGACTCTGTCATGTAGGACACTAGCAATACTGTAATGAATATTACAGGTCTGTTCTTCGTACTGATCCGCATTAACTTACATTTTTCCAGATTTACAGCTAGCTGCCATTCATCACACCAACTAGAAATTTTGCCTAAGTCGAAACAAGGCCCCCGGAGTAGACAACATTCCATTGGAAGTACTGACGGCCTTGGGAGAGCCAGTCCTGACAAAACTCTACCATCTGGTGAGCAAGATGTATGAAACAGGCGAAATATCCTCAGACTTCAAGAAGAATGTAGTAATACAAATCCCAAAGAAATCAGGTGTTGAAAGATGTGAAAATTACCGAACTATCAGTTTAATAAGTCACAGCTGCAAAATACTAACACGAATTCTTTACAGACGAGTGGAAAAACTAGTAGAAGCCAACCTCGGGGAAGATCAGTTTGGATTCCGTAGAAACAATGGAACACGTGAGGCAATACTGACCTTACGACTTATCTTAGAAGAAAGATTAAGGAAAGGCAAACATACGTTTCTAGCATTTGTAGACTTAGAGAAAGCTTTTGACAATGTTGACGGGAATACTCTCTTTGAAATTCTAAAGGTGGCAGGGGTAAAATACAGGGAGCGAAAGGCTATTTACAATTTGTACAGAAACCAGATGGCAGTTATAAGAGTCGAGGGACATGAAAGGGAAGCAGTGGTTGGGAAGGGTGTAAGACAGGGTTGTAGCCTCTCCCCGATGTTGTTCAATCTGTATATTGAGCAAGCAGTAAAGGAAACAAAAGAAAAATTCGGAGTAAGTATTAAAATTCATGGAGAAGAAATAAAAACATTGAGGTTCGCCGATGACATTGTAATTCTGTCAGAGACAGCAAAGGACTTGGAAGAGCAGTTGAATGGAATGGACAGTGTCTTGAAAGGAGGATATAAGATGAACATCAACAAAAGCAAAACAAGGATAATGGAATGCAGTCTAATTAAGTCGGGTGATGCTGAGGGAATTAGATTAGGAAATGAGACACTTAAAGTAGTAAATGAGTTTTGCTATTTGGAGAGTAAAATAACTGATGATGGTCGAAGTAGAGAGGATATAAAATGTAGACTGGCAATGGCAAGGAAAGCGTTTCTGAAGAAGAGAAATTTGTTAACATCGAGTATAGATTTAAGTGTCAGGAAGTCGTTTCTGAAAGTATTTGTGTGGAGTGTAGCCATGTATGGAAGTGAAACATGGACGATAAATAGTTTGGACAAAAAGAGAATAGAAGCTTTCGAAATGTGTTGCTACAGAAGAATGCTGAAGATTAGATGGGTAGATCACATAACTAATGAGGAAGTATTGAATAGGACTGGGGAGAAGAGAAGTTTGTGGCACAACTTGACCAGAAGAAGGGATCGGTTGGTAGGACATGTTCTGAGGCATCAAGGGATCACCAATTTAGTATTGGAGGGCAGCGTGGAGCGTAAAAATCGTAGAGGGAGACCAAGAGATGAATACACTAAGCAGATTCAGAAGGATGTAGGTTGCAGTAGGTACTGGGAGATGAAAAAGCTTGCACAGTATAGAGTAGCATGGAGAGCTGCATCAAACCAGTCTCAGGACTGAAGACCACAACAACAACAACCTCTTGTATGTTTCTACAGTCAACCAGTGATGACTCCTTCCCATAGACAACAGCATCATCTGCAAACAACAGCAGATTGCTGCACACCTTGTCCACCAAATCATGCACGTATATAGAGAAAAACAGCGGTCCTGTCACACTTCCCTTGGGTACTCCTGAGGATACCCTTGTATCCGATGAACATTCGCCGTCGACGACAACACACTGGGTTATACTATATAAGAAGTCTTCGAGCCATCTGTGAACATATTCCGTATACTCGTACCTTCGTAAACAGCCTGCAGTGGGACTCCGTGTCAAATGCTTTCCTCACAAGTTTTTTTTTTCGATCGTATCTCTAAATGTTATTAACAATAACCTGGGAGGTTTAGTCTGTTGCAATTGACGGCATTCCTTCCTTGTGTAGTCCTCAGTGCTCCGTAACTCCGTAACGGTCGCGCGTAAGCAGTGTGCAGGTCTTTTATTATGACCTTCGTTTTATCGCAACCTCTACAACTTTGTGCTCATTGGGACCGCCTGCTCTACATTCTTAGCAACAGTAGTAACGGTACATGTATTCCACTGTAAGGCGGAGTCAGAAAGATTTTCGCTTATAACTTCCTACTTGGTCGTAACGTATAGGCTTTCGCGGCCGGCGTCTTCATTAATTAAAACTCCCGGGCTAGGAGGTCCTGGTCGAACAGTAGAAGTTCTTCCTACTGACATTTCGTTCCCAACTGCGGGCAACATCTTCCGAGGCGAGTCGTTGGCTCAGCTCGGGAGATGTTGATCACAGTTGGCAACGAGGCGTCAGGAGGAAGAATTTCTACTGTTCGACCACGGCCCCTTAGCTTGGAAGCTTTAATTGATTTTTTTTTTGGATCAGCGTCCGTTACCTCCAACTGATACATTTATCCTTGGCAATTATTTCAGAATGTTTGTAACATCTTCACGGATTCAACCTGGACACGTTACACAGTGATCAGAGACGAACCCTACAGAATGACAGCTGAAGGTTTCTCTAGGTAGGTGCTTCATTTTGGAACCTCCTGTTGGAAAATTTTGTGTGTTGACAACGTTTATGTGCTACGTTATTTCGAGCTATAAACCTCTTTCCATTCCCACCGAGTATAGGCGGCAGTGGAGGTAAGCGTTCTTCGTAATTTTCAGAAAAAAATGAGGCGTCTCGTAAATATTTTATGGACCTCCGAAATAACTCGCGTCTCCGAGAATCGATGAAAGCAGCTGGCAGGGCAAAGAAATTCACCCGCGGCGATAGTCGGCTCCCGAGGAGCCTCCTAATTCGGGTGCGAAATTGGTTTCTCGCTATAATATTACGCACCAGCGTAATCAAAGCGATCCGATCCGAATGTCGAACTGAATATTTCACAGTTCTGCTTTTGAATATTTGAAGCGAGCTGTATAAACTGGAATTATACCCTCGCTGTGTATGCGCGATTCAAACCGACGATTCTGTTTAATTCATAGCGGATTCAAAATCGATTACTTGCTCCACTGGTTCCGAGAAATGCCTTCTGCAGCGAGAGAAACGTGTGCAATTATGCGCGATATTACTCCTCTTCTAATAGGAAATGTTTTTATGTCTTAAATACTTAAGACAGAAGATACAAAACACGCATTTCGACGGTAACCAGGGACAGACTTATATGCTGTCGTTTAAATTAGTCTTGTGCTTCACTAGATCATATTGGCGCTGTTTAAACGTAATTGCTGCGTTCCAATCATCTGTAGTCTCCGATATTTTGAATCATTGTTTTTTTCTGTTGGACAATTGCATTTATAAGCACGTATTAGTGACCTGCCACTAAGCACTAGGATGGTTATAACAAAATATGAGTATCTGTAGAAGACGTAGGTGTCATGATCATACATTTCGCAACGTCAGATATACAGAAAATGTGACAATCCATAATAACTACTTGTGACTTATAGCTAATAGATTCTCGTCAGTCTACAAATAAACTTAATTGATCTTGTTTCTGATGTGGGACTCTCGTAAACTCATTGCTGCATTACTCATTACTATAAGAAAATCAAATAACCGTACAGCTAAGACTGACGATACACAAAATATTTTTGGAAGAACACGCAAGATCTTATGCAGAAACTGAATGCTGCTGTTGGCGTTTTAAATATCGGAGCAGATATGTGACCAGGTTTAAGCCTTCCTTACAGATAGTACTTAACATGTCGCTCTTAACGGAGCAAAATCGACTGATGAAAGGCGATTTCCGCGGTATCTCAAGGGAATTTGGAAAGACCATTGCTGTTTAGAAGTATACAAATGATCTAGTAGAATGCGTCAGGAGTTTTTTTTTTCAGAATGCTTATGGAAGATCGATGAATGATGGTAGGTCGGGCAGTTGATCATGAACGTAACTCAATTAACGTATATCTGTTTCTATTGATTTATGTTCTGGGTACTAATTCTGACCCCCCACTGCCCTTTCCACATGAGCTGATACTCTTCATTACCTCCTTCAATAATATTGTCTGCCCCAGCAGGTTTTCTTTCTTTTTTTTTTTTTTTTTTGCATCATCCGTCTTCTGACTGGTTTGATGCGGCCTGTCACGAATTCCTCTTCTGTGTCAACCTCTTCATCTCAAACCAACTCTTGTAACCTACGTCCTCAATTATTTGCTGAATGTATTCCAATCTGTCTTCCTCTACAGTTTTCCCCCTCTACAGCTCCCTGTAGTACCATGGTAGTCAACCCTGATATCCTAGCCGATGTCCTATCATCCTGTGTCTTCTCCTTTTAAGCGTTTTCGACATATTCCTCTCCGATTCTGCGCAGAATCTCCTCATTCCTTACCTTATCAGTCCACCTAATTTTCAACATTCGGCTGTAGCAGCACATCTCAAATAATTCGAGTCTCTTTTGTTCCGGTTTTACCACAGTCCATATTTCACTACCATTCAATTCTGTGGTCCAAATGTATATTCTCAGAAATGTCTTCCTCAAATTAAACCCTATGTTTGATATTAGTAGACTTGTCATGCCCAGGAATGCCCTTTTTGCCATTGCCATCGCTAGTTTGCTTTTAGTCCTCCTTATTATGTCCGTAATTGGTTATTTTGCTGCCTAGGTAGCAGACTTCCTTAACTCTATCTACTTCGTGACCCTCAATCCTGATGTTAGGTTTGACGTTGTTTCATTTCTGCTACTTCTCATTACTTTCGTCTTCCTTCGATTTACTTTCAATCCATATTCTGTATTCATTACATTGTTCATTCCATTCAGCAGATCATGTAATTCTTCTTCACTTTCACTCAGTATAGCAATGTCATCAGCGAATCGTTTCATTGATATCCTTTCATCTTGAATTTTAGTTCTACTGCTGAATCTTTCTTTTATTTGCGGATTGTTTCTTCGATGTACAGTTGGGGCAAAAGACTACACCCGTGTCTTATACCCTTTTAATCCTTGCACTTCGTTCTTGGTCATCCACTCTTATTATTCCCTCCTCGATCTTGTTCATATTGTATATTACCCGTCTTTTCCTATAGCTTACTCCTGTCTTTCTCAGAATTTCGAACATCTTTCACCATTGTACATTGTCGAACACCTTTTCCAGTTCGACAAATCCTATGAACGTGTCTTGATTTTTCTTTAGTATTGCTCCATTATCAACCGAAACTTCACTATTGGTGACAAATTGCCTAAAACAGTAACTAGCGTAAAATATCTAGTATCTAAACGGAGCGACCTTAAGTGAAATGTCAACACGAAACAGAGGGAGGAGCATAGGATGAATCTTAAGGAAATGTGATTCATCCACTGAGGCAGTGGCTTACAGGGTGCTTATTCGGTTAGTTCTTTAATACTGTTCGTCAGTCTGGGAGCCATACCACATAGGACTGATAGAAGAAGAGACAGAGAAGATCCAACGAAGAGCGGCGCATTTCGTCAAGGGATCGTTTAGTCTGCGCGAAACCGTTACAGAAATCCTCAACAAACTCCACTGGCAGACACAATAAGTGAGGAGTTGCGAATCATGGACAGGTTTACCGCTGAAATTCCCAGGAAGTACTTCCCGCGAAGAGTCTGACAAGATATTACTACCTCCCGCATACACCTTACATAATGAAAACAACGAGAAAACTTGAAAAATTAAAGCTAATGTGGGGTCTCGGTTATGGTTGGAGCATACCCCCAGGAGGCATGGGACCGAACTCTTGTGACCATCAGATTGAGGAACAAACCTAAACCATCGTGCAAGTTAATTTAAAACAAGGATACTGTCGCACAATGGGAAACGTCTTATTTAAACGAATATTAATAGAAACAGCCCCATTAAGCACGAAACCAATGAGCAACACACTATTCACATGCGCATATTAATTGGAGGAGGATTCCTCCAGCTATGAAGGAAACAAATGGTCACTATAACAATTAAATTTATTATCTTTAAACATGAGAATTACCCAGTAATATTCATAAAGAATTGTTGAGAAACAGAGAAGGGACTATAGCTCTAAAAAGTAACATTGGCACAGTTGGGTGGGGAGAATGAAACACATTTACATTAATAACGTACGGACACGGCCAGCGACTGTATAAATTGTTAATTAGATGTAGAAATTACATGGAAAGAGAGTAATGAACACTATAAGATTCCCAAAATATGAGTTAAGGGACTTCAAAATCGCGTTCTCGTCTCCTGAAGGGAGTGAGTTAACTTCGCATCTCCTCGATATTGTCTTTGCAGTGATGGCTCATCTTACCAACCACACAGATAAGGAAACCGGCTGTTTATTTCCGCCGTCTTATGTATTTAGTGCTGAAGTGCAGACATCCTTCTAGTGGCAGAAAGGGTTATCTCATCAGCCATATCTCCTGTCCTGACCTGAAGTCCTAACTCTGCAAAAGCCTAACGTGAAGTCTTTACAATAGCTTACAGCCAACAGCTTACTCTTCAAAAACCTAAAGGGAAGTGTTCTTCTCCGGCTGCTCCGGAACTTTGCTGTTTTTCTTTAGAGCAGGAACTCGCTGGCTGATGTTGGCAAAGATGCCGAGTGCCGATCAGTAAAATTCAACTAAAAAAGTTAAACAATCTCCTAGTCTCATATATTTTCTCTTTGTTGAACCAAAAAGGCTCTCAGGCGTAGTGGAAGCCAGAAAATCTCTCCCATTCCGTGGCATAATTCTGAAAAGTTGCACGTAGACACAGCGAAGAAAAGCGAGCTATCCCAAAAAATGACAGTATGACCCCATAAGAAGGCTAGATTCTGAAAGTTAAAACCGTACCTTGTACCGATGCATCATAATGAAAATTCACTTTGCCTTAGGTTCAAATGGTTCAAAAGGCTCTGAGCACTACGCGACATAACTTCTGAGGTCACCAGTCGCCTAGAACTTAGAACTATTTAAACCTAACTAACCAAAGGACATCACAAACATCCATGCCCGAGGCAGGATTCGAACCTGTGACCGTACCGGTCACTCGGCTCCAGACTGTAGCGTCTAGAACCGCACGGCCACTCCGGCCGGCTTTGCCTTAGGGAATCTACATCTCCTCGAGATCTCTTTCTTTCCTAAAAGCCTTCTGAGGAGAATTCCAGGTTTCTTTCGACATAAAAAAGTATGCCTTGGAGAGTGGGGTCGGGGAGCGAAGACGAGTGGGAATGCCGTATGGCTACCTATGACTGCGCCTCTTCACTGTATCAAACAGTTTTATGAGGGAAAGTTCCTCTTAAAGGGTCTATTTTCTT
Source organism: Schistocerca piceifrons (assembly GCF_021461385.2). Lineage (NCBI taxonomy): Eukaryota > Metazoa > Arthropoda > Insecta > Orthoptera > Acrididae > Schistocerca > Schistocerca piceifrons. Next base: position 1,163,126,180 of record NC_060138.1, on the reverse strand, counting down.
GAAAATCCAGCTTTTAAACTTTCAACTCTTTGAAACCTACACCAAACTACACAGGAAAGGCAGAAAAAAACATATAGTGAAACGAAGACATACAATTACGATACTAATCTACACCTGCATTTACAGATCTTGCCGATCTTTTACATTGGCGACTTTTTTACAGAAGCTCGAAATTTAGCGCGGACTTCAATGCGAGATGCCTATAACAGTTTCCACAACGAAACTTTGTCTCGAAACCTGGCGGAAAATCCAAAGACATTCTGGTCGTATGTGAAGTATGTTAGAGGCAAGAAACAATCAATGCCTTCTCTGCACGATAGCAATGGAGATACTATCGAAGATAGTACTGCCAAAGCAGAGTTAACTAAACACAGCCTTCCGAAATGCCTTCACAAAAGAAGACGAAGTAAATATTCCAGAATTTAAATCGAGAACAGCTGCCAACATGAGTAACGTAGAAGTAAATATCCTCGGAGTATTGAAGCAACTTAAATCACTTAATAAAACCAAGTCTTCTGGTCCAGACTGTATACCAATTAGGTTCCTTTCGGAGTATGCTGGTGCATTAGCTCCATACTTAACAATAATATACAACCGTTCGCTCGACGAAATATCAGTACCCAAAGACGGGAAAGTTGCACAGGTCACACCAATATTCAAGAAAGGTAGTAGGAGTAATGCACTAAATTACAGGCCCATTTCGTTAACGCCGACATGCAGCAGGATTTTTGAACATATTTTGTTTTCGAACATTATGAATTACCTCGAAGAAAACGGTCTATTGACACACAGTCAGCATGTGTTCAGAAAATATCGTTCCTGTGACACACAACTAGCTCTTTATTCACATGAAGTGTTGAGTGCTAATGACAAGGGATTTCAGATGGATTCCGTATTTCTGGATTCCGCAAGGCTTTTGACACTGTACCACACAAGCGGCTCGTAGTGAAATTGCGTGCTTATGGAATATCGTCTCAGTTATGTGACTGGATTTGTGATTTCCTGTCAAAAGGTCACAGTTCGTAGTAACCGACGGAAAGTCATCGAGTAAAACAGAAGTGATTTCTGGCGTTCCCCAACACTGTGTTATAGGCCCTTTGCTGTTTCTTATCTATATAAACGATTTGGGAGACAATCTGAGCAGCCGTCTTCGGTTGTTTGCAGATGACGCTGTCGTCTGTCGACTAATAAAGTCATCAGAGGACCAAAACAAACTGCAAAACGATTTAAAAAAGATATCTGAATGGTGTGAAAAGTGGCAGTTTGTAACGACAATTATACGTATAATAAATTTTTTTCTTTATGAATTTAGATAAATTAATAATAGCAATGTGTTGAATTTCTTTTTCGATTCTTTTCGTGTCATGTTAAAGAAACTGTGTGTAACTTTTGAAACGAATATTATTATTTCTGTTAGATTTCAAATAATGTGGTAATCAAAGGAAAGTGTATTTTATGTTAAAACTATTGTAAGATGTGAAAATTGTAATTTATACACTTGGTCCATACGTAGGTCAGGCATTAGGATATGTGCAGTAGAAAACCTGTGGTGAATACCCTACCTGTAGGGGAGCGGGAAAAGGTGGAGGCAGGCGAGGCGGGAAAACGCACACTGGCGCGGTTCGGCACAACGGGCTCAGTAACACAGTCGGAGGCGAGCAACAGTCGGAAGTACACGTACTGTACTGAGGAGGCTACCCAGGAAAAGTGGATTCCATTGAGCCTCGGATGGACCGATTCCGACGACTACATGGCATGGCTATATTTTGAGGCACAAAATTGGAAAAATTACGACGCTAAGAAGATGGAAAGTGCCGATGTAGTGTGAGCATTAGCCGTGCTTGTATGTGTGCCGTGCTGCCCGCTATCTCGCTGCCCGCCAACCGCCGCACCGACTTGCACAGGTCAAACATTTATTTCATCTTTAGAAGTGTATCTGTGTGGACCAGTGTCGAAACTGTTTCTAATGGTTCAATAATAATGTGACTTTTACCAAAATTGCTTTAGCCATGACTTATCCTGATCACTGACCTAGACAGGATCCTTACCTCGTATTGTGCAATCCGAGTATCCTAAACTGAAAGTTTAATGTTAAAGTTAATGAGAATTATCAGCAGATTAATCTATACCATAAAGGTATATAAAGTTCTGTGTGTTGTTGCAAATGTTGGTAAAGAACAAAAGAGTTATTTTTTTTAATTGAGTTAGCGATGTTATTTAATTAATTTGAGACAGAAATAATGACAGTTAAATTATTCAGAAGTAAGACAAAAGAGTAGTTATCCAGAGATTGATAAAATTTGTGTGTTAATTTGCCTTCAGTACTTAACAGTTTCAGTATAACCACTATAACAGTTTCAGGGCCCCCCCCTCTTTCTCTTATCCATCCGTTCAAACCTTGATGTGTACTGCTCAGATTTGACCAGTAAAGCTAAATTCTATATTATACCTAAGTGTATTAGTGTTTTTCCATCTTTAATAGTAACATTGTATATGTGCTTTCAAAACTGCTAATTATAGGGTAATCTATGCCCGATGTCAGTCTGCTCAACATACAAAAATGTAGTTAGTAGTAATCATTACTGTGTGGTGTTGTGTAAATGTAGTTCGTCCAAATTAGTACAAAAAAAAGAAAACTTTAGTTCAGTGGATTTTTCTGGTTCCAAACTTTGCCATATAACGCAACTTTACTACGTGTAGTTATGTTTGTACATGCACCCACTTGTACAAGGAAAAAACTCACTAATTGCCTAAGTAGGCTGGCGACCGAATTGTTAGTTATAGGTAGCATCTACTGTGTGTACTTCTTGTCCATGCGAATGAATAATTATACTGTACATTTGCTTGATGCGTCACTGTAGTTATTGACTGAAGATAAGTCCGATTTTGCTTCTATTAGGTACACGCGGTCAACTTATGTACTAAAATCCTTGTTTATAAGGTGAAGCCCGTGAACTTATTACAGTACAGGCTTTATATAGCTAACCTACGTCCGATTATGGCGGTAGTGTTACAAGTTGACCCTAAATAACGAAACGTGTGGTGTCATCCACATGATTGCTAAAAGTAATTCGTCAAACTTCGGTTACACGATAAATCAGTCTAATCTAAAAGCCGTAAATTCAACTAAATACCTAGGTATTACAATTACAGACAACTTAAACTGGAAGGAACACATAGAAAATGTTGTGGGGAAGGCTAACCAAAGACTGCGTTTTATTGGCAGGACACTTAGAAAATGTAACAGATCTACTAAGAAGACCGTCCACACTACGTTTGTTCGTCCTCTTTTAGAATACTGCTGCGCGGTGTGGGATCCTTGCCAGACATGGCAGACGGAGTACATCGAAAAAGTTCAAAGAAAGGCAGCACGTTTTCTATTATCACGAAATATGGGAGAGAGTGTCACAGAAATGATACAGGATTTGGACTGGACATCATTGAAAGACAGGCATTTTTCTTTGCGATGGAATCTTCTCACGAAATTCCAATCACCGACTTTCTCCTCCGAATGCGAAAATATTTTGTTGACACCGACCTACATAGGGAGGAACAATCAGCTAGATAAAATATGGGAAATCAGAGCTCGTACTGAAAGATATGGGTGTTCATTCTTTCCGCGCGCTATGCGAGATTGGAATAATAGTGAATTTTAAAGGTGGCTCGATGAACCCTCTGCCAGGCACTTAAATGTGATTTGCAGAGCATACATGTAGATGTAGATGTGTAACTGAACGACTACTTGATTGAGGGAAATGCATATCACCTTCTGAAATGTGACAGTTTCAGAGAAAAATGGCCACGTTAAACTAAAACAGAGGATTACCTAGAATTATTCTTCCCAAGCGCCACTCACGAATGGAAGAGAGGAAAGCGGATCAGTTAGTTATACCAGAAGCACCCTCCACAACACAGCGTCAGGTAACTTGCTGAATATTGGCGTAGGTGTAGATTATGAATCTCTAATGGCCCAGTACTACTACCTATTCATTTCCCGAGAGGAGATATTTGAATTAGAAGATTGGAACGCTGAACAGAACGCTGTGCTGACTAAATGACCCTCGAAATCGCATACAAATCAGGCCACTGCCAGAGGATGACGCGGCGGCTGGTCTGAGCGCAAGTGTCAATTGAAATCTGTCGCATTAAAACCAACACAGCTCTGGCAGACATTAGAAAGGCATGAGGTGGAAATGAAATGCGTATCAATTCTCATTCATTACGTGCTGCAGTTCCGTACAGAGCACGAAACGTGTGTGCCACCTGCACAACTTCGCATTTATAACATACGTATATACGAAGATGAATTCTACATATCGAAATTCAAAGTTGTGTATCCCTGAGAAAAGAAATCACAGAAAATGAAAGTTTTGTGCAGTGTCATAACCTGAAGGCAACAAAAAGAACATAGACCTCGCCAAAACAAAAACAAAGTTCGAATCCATTTTTGCTAAAAGCAGAGAAATTTGAAGTTGAGCATGAAATGGCAAAATCTTTTAAACTGTTTGCAACGTTCACAGGTTTCAAAGAGGTAAATCACAAAAAGTGCAAAAAATAAGTGCATTTGATTCACAGATTTAAAACAGAACTAAAGAAACTGAAAGTGAATGTACGAGAGTCATTTCATAAATAATGCACATGTTGGTATAACTGTAGACTGTTTGTTGCAACAACAATGAAAATTACTTAAAATGTAGTTGGGAGCTTGAGGAAGAATCACATGTTTTTGTTTTTTCGCTATGTACTCTAACATAAAATTGGCGAGAGATAGAATTGGACTGTTGAAGACCAGAGGTCGTACATGAAAATCGAAACTTTACACGATAAAAACCCGACGGAAATCCACAGGGCGGTGAGTGAACTTTTTGATGAATTTACAGTAGACCGTTTCACGTCAGGTTAATTGTTTTCGTGATCGTCGTATGAGCATAGACGGTAGTCCAAGGCCCGAAAGGCCAGAAACGTCAGCAGATTAACGATGAGTCAAACTTGCGGCAGATGCTCTTTATGAAGGTCGCAGCGCGACTTGTGAGAAAATCTGGAGCCACGGGAATTCCCCCAACATCAGTACGCCGTATTCTGACAAATGATTTGAAGGAGAGAAATTTCTGCGAGGTGGGTCCCACACCGTTCGACTGCTGAAGAGAAGCAGAAACGCGTGGACATTGTAATTCTGATCAGACAACAGTCAGGTGTTCTTGTGTCGAATAGTGGCTATTCATGAAACGTGGATTAGAAACTTTGAACTGGAGTTGAAATCACAGTCCAATGTGCGGGGAACTTCAAATTCTCCAAGTACAAAAAAATTTCGACGACCTCAATCAAAGCAGAAGCAAATGATAATTTTTGCATATAATCATCGTGACGGATAGAATACCATGTGGAACAAGTGTCCCAGCCGTATATTATGGTAACTTCACTCAAAACCTGCGCAGAAAAACGCACAAAAGCGGACCTCAGTTGCTCGAGGCTGTGTCACTTAGTTTCCACGACAATGCTTGCCCGCGTATTGGTTATATTGTAGCCTAAAAGCTACGAAAACATGGATGGGAAGTGTTGCCGCTTCCTCCCTACAGCCTATACATGAGTCCACCAGATGTCGAATTGTTCCCGGAAGTAAAAAAAAAAAAAAAAAAAAACATGTTGTACGTTGTTATCCTTCTCTGGAAGAGATTTCTACCACCGTTACCCGTACCATTCTACAGGTGAACAGAAGTGGTGTCTTGGATGGAATAATAGAGGTTCTGAGACTTTGGCATTCAGTCATAGAGGAGGAGGGAGTCTGTATTAAAGGACTGTAAAGAGATATTGAAAAATAATTTTGTAAGCATTATTTATGAAATGTCTCTCGTATTTGCCGACGTAGTATCACTGACTTGAGCTCAGCCCACGGATCACGTAGTTACTAGGTTCAGAACAGACTCTTAAGACACTAAGGATACACATTCAAATCATATAACAGAAGCAAACGTAAGTAAAAGGAACTATGCTCGTTTAACGAACTAGTTAACATGTTGCTGGAGATACAAATATTTCATAATAATTTGCAGACCCAATCGCTGAGAATGTGGTATACATAAAATTTGAAAGAAACAATATTTACACTTCATCAGATAATCATGAAAGTATAACTGGGCAGATATGAGCCCTTTCGCAACCGTTTCAAGATTAACTCGGGCATGTTGTGACTCACACTACACTGGCCGAAATGGAAGCCACTGTCAGAAGCTACACAAAGCTACAAGCGAGAACCCAAAACAAATTTCAGTAACGAGGCCTCAGTAGAGGAATAGGAGTTTTCGCAATTCGTATCCAATACTCAATCACAAGCAAGACATGGTGCTCACAGTATATTTCTTCGCCGGACCTTGGCGGAATAAGGAATGCTGGAAGGACGACGTTCCCCATCCATGGCAAAAGCAAAAGAGAATCCTGTCGTCTCAGAAGATGCATCACACAGCTATCAGGGCAGAGGGAAGCAGTGACTCTTCAAATGGCGTGGGAACTCTTTTCACAGTAAACAGTCGCCATCTACAACGCGGCGATGATGATGTTTGGTTTTTGGGGCCCTCAACTGCGCGGTCATCAGCGCCCGTACAAAGTCCAAATTTTTATGCAGTCCACAGAACTCGGCGACGAGATCCCCACCTCGGCGAGCGACTGCTGTTAGCATTCGGAGCAGTCAACCAGACGATGCCTCGCAGAGAGCCGCGCATGCGATTACATCCCCTCTAAGAGCCGTAAGGCCGCCCCCTCGAGGGACACCAGGGAAGCCATCACTTACGAAGATCAGAGAACATCAACGAGCGGCCGAAATCGATGTGAGTGCGCACACAGCTCACAGCACTTCACCAAAAAGTGGGACATCCGTTGACTGCCATGTTTATGAGTCGCAACAACAGTCAGTCATTTTGTGCCGTGTACGGCACTATGGGTTTGGGTTGGCACTAGCCGCCTTGTTTGGTCATGCTTCCTCTGGGCGGTGAGGCGCCCTCCCATGGGGTCGAAGGACATTAGCTGGGGAGGGAGTCCTGGTGGTGGCGCGAAGAGGTGGTGAGCGGCAGACGCACCGGAGCGCGGGAATTGTGCGGTGGACGAGCAAGGGGCGTACTGGAATGTGGGACTTGAGTATAGCCCGTCGGCTGGACCAGAAGATTGCTTCTGGATGATGCAGTGTCACCGAGGTACTGTGTTCTGTGTTCGGCCAGCGTTACCACCCGGTCTGTATTCTGTTCATTCGTCTGCAGCGCGCCGCTTATGGATGGCTGATTTGTTTCTTGTGGGACTTGAATTGTGTACCCTATGGCAGACTGGTTTTGAGAGTGTTTATTAATGAACAAGAATAAGGTTCTGTGTGCCTTGCTGTATGAGTAGGTCGCGTGTGGATATTGATGATACTAACAAGTATTCCTGGGATGTTATTGTTATTGTTGTTGTTGTTTTATTTTTACAACGGGCTGGTACGATCGGTATGCGACGACTGGATGAAAGCGGAACGCCGTCAAGGATCCAAAGCTAGAAAATGGAAGGAACCGTTACTTATGTATATAAACACTAGCATATAATGAGGTATGGGTTGTTACCTCCCTAAGTAATCCTGTTCCTGATTGAAGTATGTTAATTTAATGTGCCTGGATGGTATTTTTTCCATGCGTATTGTGTTGGTTCAGTTTAAGGTCTAAATATCACGATTATAGTTTCCAGATATCATGTGTTGTCTGTTATGATAAATCCCTGGACAGGATGGAGCGTAGTGTTTAATAATAAATGTTATGCTTTTTCTGAGGCGTGTGGCCTGATATTCTTACTTTGTGTATTTTTTTACGGGTAATTATTGATAAAATGGACGATGGAGCACCAATCAATGTTTTTCGGAAAGTGGAGTAAAAGTTAGTAACATTATTAAGGGAGTCCCTCCCCCTGATTTCATATATGAAAAGAGTCATTTGTTGTCTTTGGTGGCTTGTGTATATGGTGGCTCTCTTGTGTAATAAAACATTTTCATTTACGTGTATTTCACTGAATTTAATCGACTCCTCCATTAGCATTCCTGTCCGATGTTTCCATTAACGCGCTTCAATATCAAACAAATATTTGTGAGAAAAAAATGGTTCAAATGGCTCTAAGCACTATGTGACTTAACATCAGAGGTCATCAGTCCCCTAGACTTAGAACTGCTTAAACCTAACTAACCTAACGACATCACACACATCTATGACCGAGGAAGGATTCGAACCTGCGAACGTAGCAGCAGCGTGGTTCCGGACCGAAGCGCCTAGAACCGCTCGGCCACTGCGGCCGACCTGTGAGAAAATGATCTGAGACCGAACGCCCATGTAAATTTAGTCGCGGATAATGTAAACGGCAAGCGATAGTTTGTTGATAAGATACTGAGGAACTGCAGTTTGTCATGAAAACAGATTACATACAGAACACTTGTCATCTCTTAGCTGGATCCTGCTCAGTAGTTTGTTACATGTAGCAGATCACATTAGTACGAGACGTATGGATGTAGATTAAGGGGAATGATCATTCTCACTCTCTCTTACGATGAAAGTGTGGATTAGAGGGGGACCTGTGATACAGCATCAGAATCTACTAATTGGAGTATTTCTATGATTTTAGAAATTTTTGTTCCCCTAAATTGTGGTTACGGCATAACCAACAACTGTAGACATTATTTAAGAAGTTGTTATTGATTAGCAATTACAAGCAGTAACGGAGGTCTGGTCTTTCTCTGATAATAGTGGCATCTCTAACAATGAAACAGTGAACTAAATAATATTATTTCTCACCTACTAAATTTCACTGAATTAAATAATAAAGCAAGGAATTCCAACCATAACAGATTATTCAACAGTCTCGAAATGGTTTTGTTACTATTGGGCGCAAATATTGGGCGCAACAAGAAAAATCACAATCTCCATAGTTAACAATATGGTATTTAACGATTACGGGCAGGCAGCTAAATTTTAAACCTATCTGCTTTGAACAGGTTTGAAAAAAGTCGCGGTTAGTATACAATATGAATAACGGAGAAGTCATTACATGTTGTTGTTGTTGTGGTCTTCAGTCCTGAGACTGGTTTGATGCAGCTCTCCATGCTACTCTGTCCTGTGCAAGCTTCTTCATATCCCAGTACCTACTGCAACCTACATCCTTCTGAATCTGTTTAGTGTATTCATCTCTTGGCCTCCCTCTACGATTTTTACCCTCCACGCTACCCTCCAATACTAAATTGGAGATCCCTTGAGGCCTCAGAACATGTCCTACCAACCGATCCCTTCTTCTAGTCAAGTTGTGCCTCAAACTTCTCTTCTCCCCAATCCTATTCAATATTTCCTCATTAGTTATATGATCTACCCATCTAATCTTCAGCATTCTTCTGTAGCACCACATTTCGAAAGCTTCTATTCTCTTCTTGTCCAAACTAGTTATCGTCCGTGTTTCACTTCCATACATGGCTACACTCCATACTAATACTTTCAGAAACGACTTCCTGACACTTAAATCTATACTCGATGTTAACAAATTTCTCTTCTTCAGAAACGCTTTCCTTGCCATTGCCAGTCTACATTTTATATCCTCTCTACTTCGACCATCATCAGTTATTTTGCTCCCCAAATAGCAAAACTCCTTTACTACTTTAAGTGTCTCATTTCCTAATATAATTCCCTCAGCATCAACCGACTTAATTCGACTACATTCCATTATCCTCGTTTTACTTTTGTTGATGTTCATCTTATAGTGTATCTCAAATTGGATATGTAATACGAGTAATTGTGAATGCCATTAAACGTGCTGCTCCCATAAAGGAATCAGAGTTTTTCATGTCTGGACTCATTTAGCATGCTTTTCTCGTCTGTGGGCAGTTGCAAAAGATACTGAGCGAAAATTTATTTATTTAAAGGAATAGGTGTGAAAAATAGAGCTTCATAAGCCACAATAAAGACGTACTTTAAATGGTGTGTTCGATGTAATGGGGATCATGCTTATAACCTGGTTTAATAACGTTGCTGTTGGGTGCAACATACTGCCAGATAAAATATAACTGAACATTTAATTCAAACTATGTTTCTAAATACAATTTTGTTGCCTGGAAACTCAACGTAGTATCCACAGCCAAGTGCTGCTGTTAGCTGCGTTTATTGACTAACCGTCACCGAAATTAAGGTAGGAGGGAGGAAAATTTAAAATAATCTGGGAACGGAGACTTGTCCGCCCCCTGAGGTCACAGCGCACTGTAATTTCAGCTCTTTCTCAACTTCATCCAATATGCTCTGAACTTTAATTAAATTGCAGGGCCGACCGTTAATTAAGGAAACATTCAATATTGCTGGACATGAGTATGACAACCACACGAAGTCTTTCAGTTGCTTAATTTATATTCCGTCATTTTAGATGTAACACAATGGATACTGCATGAAACGTTTCGGGATAAAACTCATAGACATTAATTTCAATAGTTCCTCTGCTTATTTATCGCGATCAAACGATTGTTGCAAAACCATGGGAACATCGGTGTACAAATTACATGTGTACTTCATGTAATATTTGAAGAACAGTCCATCTTTACTTCATTAGTCGTTTTTCTGATCATTCGTTACAGGTTAATGTAAGAAATTTTTAGATGAAAATAAAAGCACAGTATCAGTCACTACCAATGAAATGACAGGTGTTAGCAAAATAATTTGCCTAAATTACATAGCAATTAAAAAGCAGCTCCAATGGCAACACAATTAATCGGTATTATCGGTTTTGGCTAGAGACTAGTCAGTATATGCTCCCATACAAGGTTATAAATTTAGTGGTCTGATGTATAATAGATTATCATCCAGCAGCGAGTTAATGTATTATTACATACCATAGAAAAGCTATTCCATAGCGACTCTGTTTCCGCAGATAATGAAGATACTATTGTTCATGGAAACTGATGATTATGAATAACCACTAGTCGACAACATTCGCGACAACAAATCGTTTATGAACTGTAGTTTTCGTTTAATGACACGTCTTTTGTTGCAGAATGTCCATGTGTCTTAAGTTAACCATTGGCAAAACTGTTAGTTACATTGCAGTTGACGATAGGTCTGTTACACGTACAATGATTTTCAAATTATGCTGATATGCTACAGCTAAAAGTAGCAAATTCCGAGTAGTACGGCTTCATTTATTCGTTTCGGAAGATATTCTGCTATACTTTTATCTTCAAAATCGCAGATTATATCTGAGTATAACAAAGGTAAGGCAGTTTCCAACCCTTTCACCATCTCACCGACATTTATTTGACATGGCTGACTATTTGATCACCGTCAGTTCTTAATTAATGTCAAAGCCAAGTCAAATCCTAATCTTCCTACCTTTTTGCATCCACCACCGATAATAAATGACGGTTGAACGTGATGTGTAGTACAGCCGGGGAATAAATGATCTGGTCTCTAATTCCGGCAGGTGGTAAACTGTTATGATTGAAGAGACTAGGAAAACTAAACCGACTTAACAAATGCTGGTTGTAAATCATTTTCTCGAAGCAGGTGCTTCACGAAAAAGAAGCAGATGCTCGATTGGAGCAACGTAGCGAACAACTAAGGCAGAGAATATGTAAGAAACTAATTTCAGGTTGTGTTTTAGTTTTGACTTCGATTTTTGTAAGATATGAAAATCGTAAAATCCACACCATCAGTTACACGTCACGGCAGAAGCATTAAGTGCCCACCTCGCGCGGCAAATGGCATTGATTTTCACATGGAATTTAATTTCAGTTTGGAGCTTCAATAACTGATAAATAAAATAGTTTTAATTATGAGTAAGTTTCACATTTCAGGAGAAAAATTTAATTTTGTGTGTTATATTGGAATGCTCGGGCTACAAGATCCAAGCGGACAGATAATTAAAAACGGTATCACATATAGCACTATAACTTCTTGTGGGATTGTTTGTCAAGATGTTACAGATTTGTTGTTATCTGACAGTGCAAAATGCGTAATTGTTAAAATACGAAAGTGGGGAGAAGCATGGGTTACAATCTCCACTGTTTTATGTACTGCTCCAGCTTGAAAGATATCAAAATCGGAAAAACTAGCGACCCCTACATAAACAAAGCTAAAAGCTAAATCAAACGACTTCAAAATGGGTTGTGGGCTGAAACTGCTTTCAATGACAGACTAGAATTCTCCTGTCCATCAAAACACTATCGCTGACCATATCTTGTACTGCAGAGTTTCACATGACAGTTTTCATCTTACGTTTAAGTCTGTCGTACTATCTGCTTCTATACCTGCATCTAAATACAGACTCAGAAATTCATCGCATGGTACATGGAGGAAGATACCTAGTACCGCTACTAGATATTTTCTTTCATATCCCATTCCACTCGTAAAGAAGCGAGGGATATGCCATCGCAAAAGCCTTAATTTCTCCTATCTTCGCGGTCCTTACGATAAATGTGCGTTGGCGGCAGAAGCAGCGTGCTGCACTCAGCTCCAAGTGCCTGTTCGCTAAATTCTCTCAGTAGAATTTCGCGAAAAGAGCGTCGTTTTCGTTCCAGTGATCCTCTTTTGAGATCACGAAGCATCTCCGTAACACCCTTTTGTTCTTTCAGCCTACTGGTAACAAATCTAGGCGCACGCCCCTTAATTGCTTCGATGTCTTCCTTTAATCCAACCTCATGACGATCCTAAACATTCGCGTTGTGTTCAAGAAAGGGTCGACCTACTTTCTGTAGGTGGTCTCCTTAACAGATAAGCTACACTTCCCTAAAATTCTCCATTATAAACCGGATTCGATAATTCGCCTTCCCAAATACTGTCCTTACTTGATCACTGCATTTCATATCACTTTGGAAGTTAGCGTGGATATTTAATAGACATGATTGTATCAAGCACCACAGCGCTAACGCTGTCTTAGAAAATTACAGACCTGGTCTCCCTACTTGTCGGTATTACCTTAGATGAGCCGTGTTCGTGCCGTTGGTAGGTTGGCGTCGTGTAATAGGCATAGTGGAGTCTCGTTTTCTTCTTGTGTTTACTGGCGCCACTACGTTTGCTAGCGTTGTCTGTCTGCGAGTGGCAGCAGCAACGGTTATCGATATCTAGTACGGTGGTACTATCTTTGGAGGGACGTCAATGTTTTTCCTGGTCGGGGTGTGTCTGGATGTTCTGTTGGGAAGGAGCAGCAGTGAGGTCCGGCAGTGCGCTGACATGCCGGGACTGCTGGTGGCACGCAGGCACTGACGGATGGAGGGGCTGTAGTTGCGAGGGACACAACCTCGTTGTCCACCGGACCCAGGACGTTTGAGTTGAGTGAACATTAACCCAGTAGTGAAACCTCCACTGTTTTGAGATTATGCCGTTTATTCACACATTGCTGCTCGCAAGGTCGCTGAGACGAAGAGCAACGAGTGGAGTGTTTGGAGCTGGCGAAATTAATTAGCCGTCCTCCACTTCTTATTATTAATCATTGAATTCCCTGTGTTATTACTGGTAAAGTTCAGCCAGCGATATTTTTCTGCCTAGTGTCTGCTAACACCCCACTTACCTGCCCTGGAGGTTAGTGTATTTTCGCAACAGTGTACCTTTCCTTGCCTTGCCGCTGCTGTCCGGTAAGGCATGTAGTTCGACAGCCTCCTTGATTGTTGTTCTGATATTTTGTTTCTTTTGAACTACTTTGGTCGTAATGGTTCCGTCTGCTTCTGGATGTTCTAAACACTGGCTTCTGAAGACGCAGTGTTGTCCGCCGGTTCCACCTTGCCTGGGTTATTCCAGCGTTGTGTTGGTTATCAGACGTTAGGTAGATTTTGCAACAGTGTTGGTATGCATTTAAACTGTCACTAGTTTGAGTTGACATCCGGTTAGATGAATACAATTCTTGACTGCTGTCTCATTGTTTACGAAGTTGAGCGACTTTCCCAGGTCAATCATTGGAGCACCGTCTGAGGCCCATTTCTCTCTTGATTTGGTCAGATTGTGATGATTGTTTTTTTTAATTAATTTTCAGTTATTAGTGTTTGCTGTCTCGTGGGTCCCTGCCACCACGGCACAGTGCGTCCCCAGGTTGCGGATAGGGGATACGGCCTTCAGATATGAAGGGTAGCTGCGATTACAAGAAATAAGAAGTCGCAGACAGCCGGTGGGGAGCAGGCGATGGCGTGTTGAACCATCCCTGTTTCTTCTTCTCTTACTTTCAAATCTATTCATCAAGAATTAGGAACATCAATGGGCATGGGTCCCTTTGAGGTAAAATATTGCGGAGTTAAACTAGGTTCCCATTCGGATCTCCGGGCGGAACCTACTTCAAAGAGATTGAGGCCGAAAGGAACTTTCAGGTTGAGAACATGGAACGTTAAAAGTTTGAACAGGCCAGGAACGTTCCAGATATTATTAGAGGAATTAGATAGGTACGATGTTGACATTACAACTATTCAAGAAACTCGGTGGCAGCATAAAGAGGGGTAACTATACATTTTTCTATGGAGGTGCGGAAGCTCACAGTTTCGGGACAGGTTTCGCAGTACAGAGAAAAGTGCTTCACGCAATCAGAGATATAAGGTTCATTAGTGACCGACTATCAGCTATAGTGTTGTCCGGCAGGTGGAATAGACTAGTAGTAATTAACGTACACGCACCAACTGGGGACACTGAAGAGCTTGTTAAACACGGCTTTTATGAAGAACTAGATCAACTGTGGGATGAGTTCTCCTCGTATGATACAAAATTAATCATAGGTGATTTTAAAGCGAAGATAGGGAAGGAGGAAGCATTCCGGCCTACAATTGAGAAAGAAAGTTTGCATAACATTTCGAATGATAATGGCACAAGGGGGTTAATTTTGCTGTTTCAAAAGACATGATTGTTGACAGCACATACTTCAAAAGGAAGGACATTTATAAAGCAACTTGGGTCTCTCCGGATGGACACACCCGAAACCAAATTGATCATGTTCTTGTAGATCGGACATGGCACACTAGTATAGAAAATGTTAGGACTTTCAGGGGAGCGGATTGCGATTCTGATCATTTTCTTGTAGTTGCCAAAGTTCACCAACGGCTATCTACAGCAACATCAAGGTGTAGCAATGCAGAACTTGTTAGGTTCGACACTGACAAGCTAAATGATGAAAACTTTAGAAGACGGTACATGACAGAAATTTGAAATAGGTTTGATGCTCTCAGGACACAGGAAGTTCAAGACGACGATATAAATAAACAGTGGATCACTGTGAGGAATAATATCAAAGAGGCAGCGAAGGTCACAATAGGTACAATTAAAAGAAGAACAGGAGGAAACCGTGGTTTGATGAGGAATGCAAGAAATTGGTAGAGGAAAGGAGAAAAGCGCGATTAGATTGGGATAGAATGGGAGACAGAAAACGAGAGGAGTTCTTGAACTTGAGAACGGAAGTTGGTCGTAGGCTGCGGGCAAAGAAGATGGATTATTTGAACAATCAAATTACAAAAATGGAAATAAACAGTAAAACAAAAAAACATAAGGGAACTTTACCTAGACATAAATGGGTATAGGAAGGGCTTCAAGGCTAGGACAAATACACTTCGAGGGGATGCTGGGGGAATACTGACAGACCCCAGTGCTATATTAAGTAAATGGAGGGCGTATTTTGAGCATCTATTAAATATAAATTGTAATATATATATATATATATATATATATATATATATATATATATATATACGCATTTATGTCGATGTATAATTGGTTTGTTTTGTAAATATTATTTGTATTTTTACGCTGGGTCTGGCCTAGGAAAAACTATGCTATCGAACGACTACATCGATAGGTCGTGTGGAGAACCAAAGTGATTAGGATCTTTGGTAGTGTTAACTCTGCTGCATGGAGCGCGGGCAGAGGGGGTCTGGCGGGAGTAGCGCGGTGGAGCAGGTGAGTTGTGTGACGCTCCCGCGAGTTGCCGCGCTTTCGGGGTTTGGCAGCATGTAATTGCGCTCGACTTGCTATGATAGTTTCTGATACGGTGTCGCGCACGGGAAGCATTAGCTGGCGCACATCAAGAGCCCGTTTCGCCTGGTGACCGTGTCGAGAAGGAGACGCGTCAACATCCAGCTTCTGCAACAGCAACGGTTGACGATGAGTGACTGTCGCCACCTCCTCGATCGACGACTGCAAACCGTCAATCAGCCAACAAGGAAGACTGGAAGCACGTAAAGTTTTAGAACTGTATGGCAGACCTCAGCTTTTCAAACTGGTCAATTTGTGTCACCAGATTACAGCAACGTAGCACGAAACTTTGTTGCTCATTGTCCCAATTGCATTACCCAGCAGAGTCCCTTCCTTTTCCGGAATGAACCCGAGTGTCGTTGAAATTCAAACGCCAGCATTAAAGTAATATCATTCCAATTCACTGCTTTAATTTCAAAGTCCAGTTAAAGTATTCATAGCTGGCTACAATATTTAAATTACGCAAGCACAAATTAAGAGTTTTGTTACCATATTTTAGCTTACCTGTGACTTCAGCTCAGCTTGGTACGTACTAAATTTTACTATTGTTAATTGTTCAGAATCATTTATTTCAAGTTCAAAGTTAAATCTCTTATTTCTAAATTGCGTAGATTCAAGTATCTTTTGAAATGATTGTTGAGGTAGCCCAAGACTAACCTAATTTTATTGAATTTCGTAGTGCTTCAGAAACAAAGTTCACTATTAATTTCAGTCACTAAATTAACTTTCAATTTTCCAATTTTATTAATTCTTTTGCTAAATTAAGTCAGAGTTTAGTGAATTTATTACTTCTGACAAACATTCAGTTTTCACACAACACATGTCAACCTTCAGTTGCCACGCTTTTAGAGCTAAATATATGTGCATTAATCTTTCATTTTCAGTTATGATAGTAGTTGTCCATGGGACTGGCGACCGTAATTTTCCCCAAATCTCAAATATCTAATTAACACCAATTAATTGTTAACATAACGACCGCACATTTACTTTCTTTATTAACTTTACCCCTTTTCAAAATTAATTTCCACCAATTTCATTTGCATTTTTTCTTTCATTTAGATTAACCCTTTCCTCCCTCTTTACCGACAGATTAACTTCAGTGACGATTGTTTTCCCTAAATTTCCATTAGGTGCACGCGGTTTAATTTTTCACTGTCACTAAGGTCGATAAGTGAGGGGGAGGTTACAACACCAGGAAGCAGGAAATGAGCAGGCGTACGAAATACAGCAGAACGCCAGATACCTGAGCCAACGTTAAAGGAAGTAAGAGATGCAATCAACAATTTGAAAAACCATAAAGCACCAGGAGCAGATTGCATAACTGCAGAATTGGTTAAAAATGGGGGACAGAAATTGGTGGAAGCAGTTCACAAAGTGATAACTAAAGTATGGAACTCAGAGATGATACATGAAGAGTGGCAGGAGTCGATTATGATCCCAATTTTTAATAAAGGTGACAAAATGGATTGTAGTAATTATAGAGGGATATCACTATTACCAGTATGTTCCAAAATTTTCTCGAATATTCTGCTAAGCAGGCCTACACCATATGCAGATGAAATTGTGGGGATTACCAAGCCGGCTTTCGGAGGAACAGATCAACTGTAGACCAAATATTCACCCTACGTCAAATTTAGGAAAAGAAATGGGAATACAATAAACCAGTTCATAATCTTTTCATACATTTTACAAAAGCATATGATTCAGTATTGCAATCAAAATCGTACAGAATTCTTTTGGAACTTGGAATATCAAAGAAGTATGTTAGACTTACAGAAGCGAGTTTGAAAAACACAAAAGGTAGAGTACGCGTGGGGAAATTGGAGTCAGAAGAATTTGTAATAAAGAACGGACTTAAGCAGGGAGATGCCCTGTCTCCACTACTTTTTAATTTAGTCTTAGAATATATTGTACGAATGGCAGCAGATAATTCAGAGGGTGTGGAGTTAAATGGAAATATTAAGATATTAAGGTATGCAGATGATTTAAACATCATTAGCGATAGGAAAGCATCTGTAACAGCAAATGCGAATGCGTTAATCAAGGCTAGTGAAGTTGTAGGTCTAAGGATAAGTGAAGACAAAACTAAATACCTGGTTACTACTAGAATGCCAATAGCAGTAGATCAGGAAATGTTAAGAGTTGGAGACATGCAGTTTGAAAAAGTGAACACATTTAAGTATCTAGGCGTTTACATCACTTCGAGAAATGAGATTGAATCCGAACTGAAGAAGAGATTACGGGCGGGAAATGCGTACTACTTCTCATTGAATAGATTAGTTTCATCACGGATATTGTCTTGGAATTTAAAGATTAGAATATACAAAACTATTATTCTACCAGTTATGCTGTAAGGGTGTGAGACTTGGTCTCTCACTGTGCAAACTGAAAAGCCGTTTCGAGTATTTGAAAACAAAATTTTGAGGAAAATTTTCGGAGCAAAAAAGGATGACATCAGCGGAGAGTGGCGAAAACTGCATAACGAAGAAGTTCACGAACTCTATTCAAGCCCTGACGTAATCAGTATTATTAAATCACGTAGGCTGCGATGGGCGGGTCACGTAGCTCGAATGGATGAGAGCAGAGCATCGGGCAGAGTACTGGTAGGGCACCTAGAAGGAAAACGTCCTGTGGGGAGACCGAGGCGTAGATGGGAGGACAATGTGAAGGCTGATTTGAGGAGCCTAGGTATTGAAGGTGGATGGAAGGAAATAGCCCAAGACAGAGACAGATGGCGAAAATACGTTGCTGCGGTAATGGACTCTCAAGTCCGGTATGACCAGTGAGTAAGTAAGTATTATTGTTTGAGCCTTCAGCCGACAAAGAGTTTGAATTTCTTGTCAATAAGGCCTTCAGCCGTGAACGCAATTGATCTTAAGAATTTTTAATTAGATATTGTCTCTTAATAGTGAAATTTTTATTTGTATGTTAGTATCTCTTGGAGAAGTTTAACCAGTTCTTAAGAATTTGCTATCCAGGCCTTCAGCCGACAAATAACTTGAATTTCTGGTCAATAAGGCATCAGCAGTGAGTGCAATTTGCTTAAGATTTTTTAAAATTAGACATTGTTTCTTAACAGTCAGTCTCAATAACTGTTCCTTATTGTCAACTTTATTTGCAATTGTTTCCAAATTAAGTGTATGTGATCTAAAAAAGAAGTCAGCAACCAACGGTAACTGATTTCGGCCCCATTCACACCGAATCCTCCCTTTCCCTAAGAACCAGGTTTCATAAGATTTCTCTGAATTTAGGGCAAGTCTTCATAATACGAACTAGACCTTCTTCCTAAGTCATCTTGTATCCTCCTTCAGTGACTCAACGATGACCGTCCGCGGACATCACAGCATCATCAGAAAACAGCCGTAGACAGCTGGTCATCTTGTACGCCAGATCCTTTATGTACAGACAATGACAGAATAAAAAATCGCAGCACCAAGAAGGAATTGTGCGACATAAACGAAAGTTGGTAGACGTGTTTCTACATCTGAAAGGCGGCGACTATTGAAATTTCGCGCCAGTTGCATAGAAGTGATGCTAGCAGCGGCACAATGTGGCTGGCAGTCAGGTTTGCTTGAAGTACACGCTGTAACAGTCGCGAGCGTTAGTTGCCTTTGACAGAGGACACGGTGAGTTGATGATAGTCAAGAATGCCTTTAAGACGTAAAGATGCCACTATCAACACCTCATTGTATTTGAATGACGTCCTGTAATAGAGCTACGAGAAGCTGGATGTTCCTTCTTGTATACCGCAGAAAGATTTGGCAGGAATGTAGCCACTGTACATGATTGCTGGCAGCGGTGGTCACGAGAATGTACGGTCGCATTAAGACCAGACTCCGGACGGCCACTTGTCACTACCGAGAGGGAAGACCATCGTGTTCGGTGTATGGCTCTGGTGCATCGTAATGCATCTGCAACGGTAATTTTTGCAGCAGTTAGCACCACAGTGAAAAAAAAAGAACTGATACAAATCGGTTACTTCAAGGGCACCTCCGAGGCCGACGCCCTTTAGTTTGCATTTCACTGGCCCCATACCACCGCTAGTGCTACTTCAGTAGTGTAAAGTGAGACATCGTTCGAGGGCAAGGTGGAGGTCTTTTGTGTTCTGTGATGAAGCTGGTCCTGCCTCGGTGCCAGTGATAGCCTATGTTGGTTAGAGGGAAGCCAGTTCAGGGCCTGCAACCTACCTGGCTGCGTGCTAGACACGCAGGACTATACCTGGAGTTACGGTCTGGGGTTTGATTCTGTTCGACAGCAGGAACACTCTCTTTTTTATCCCACACACCCTCACTGCAAATCTGTATGTCAATCTGGTGATTCGACCTGTTCCGCTACCATTCATGAACAGCATTCCAGGAGTGTTTTCTAACAAAATGACGTTCGCACACATAGCGCTGTTGTAACTCAACATACTCTACAGAGTGTCGACTTGTTGCCTTGGCCTGCTCGATCGCCGGATATGTCTCCAATCGAGCACAAATGGGACATCATCCGACGACAACTCTAGCGTCTCCACAACCTTTATTGACCGATCAAGTGCAACAGGCATCGATCCATCACACAAACTGACACCCGGCACCTGTACAACAGAATGCGTACACGTCTGTATGTCTGTATTCAACATTCTGGCGGTTACACAAGTTACTAATGTACCAGAATTTCATATTTGCAATGGCTTATATCGCGCTTAGATTAAACTGTGATCTTGCAATATTAATCACTTAAATATATTACCGAATTTTTTTTACTCTACATTTTTTATTCTTTGGTTTTGCGATTCTTTTTCCATCAGTGTAGTAGACTCCTACATGACCGAGTAAGCTAGGCTATTGGATAGGCTGCCCGCAACAGTAATCATGGCCGAGAGTAGAAGCCATGGCCGAAGCCTTGGTTATGTTTGGCTCCAAAGACTTAAACATGTCTTTATCCCTGTATGAGTGCAGGCAGCACACATTCTCGTTCGTGGTCTTTGTGTACCTGGAATCACGCAACTTGAGGAAGCCAGTGGAATTAGAGGAAAGCTTGACACCAGTGCGTGCACACTGAAGAAACGAGGGTTTCTAAAAGGTGATGTATGGAATCAGTTTCTGTTGGTTGTAAACGATAGCATCAAGTCTACTGGATAGGTGTCGTACGGAATCTGGGAAACATTATTTTGTTTCCGGTCAGGAAGGGCTTATTTAAAGAAACGCAATTGTAAGGCGTCGCACACTGACGAAGCTTCTTCAGGGCAGTAATAAAAATATGTATAACAGCAAAGTGTATTGCAATGTGTGCTAAACACAAGACTTTGTAATGCTGTTTGTGGTGAATGTTTCAAAGAACAATACCAAGAATGTATAGATCTAAAGGCACATCATGGAGTATTCAGGGTCTGAGATGTCATCCCACGTTCCTATGCTATGTGTAGGCAATCAAAGAACAGGCTGATGCAATTCAAAATATCTTATGCCTTTTGTTATAACGTAAGTTTTCAACAGAACACGTGCTGCGTCAGTTGACACGAGGCGTGATTCGCACAGTCTGTTTCATTATTTGACGCTTACAACGCTTTAAATGAACACTGAGTGGTCTGTTGTGAATAATGTTTTATTTATAACTAAATTCCAGGATGAGGATGACACAGTCGCTCCGAAGTGACAGCGATCCAATGTTATAAGTTTCGTAAATACTACAATGATCCGTGATCTCAATATTTGTTTATTCAGTTACCGATTTCAGTCATTATCAACATCATTAGATTAATCTGTCTTCATGAAGTTTACAGAGTAAGCAAATAAAATATTTAGCCTTAGCGGGCATCGTCACATACAGTAAAATCGGGAAAAAAAAGTAAACACTCATAACCCGTAATGTCAGGCTGCCGCTGGCCGTTAAGAAGACAGGATGAAATATTATGAAAGAAATAGAATGAAAGGTGGCTGGTTGGATATTTCACTGGACATGTTGGATAATTTTGCTTTTGTCTCTGGCGAAGGTGCCAATGTAATAAAAGCCTTGGAAAATCACGGAAAGATTGCTTGTGCTGCTGATCGTATAAACACAGCATTTAGTTACAATTTCGATGAAGACAGCATTTTGTCAAATAATGCCGCGAACATTTGCAACAACAATAAATACTGCAAAATACGTTGTGCGGTACATAAAAAGTTTGCCTCTACTCATCTTCGAAATCGAGTTTGAGAAAAGAAGTGAGCACACGTTGGAACAGCTTGTAACTACTTGTGTGCTAGAGTCATTACACACTCAGTATAACGATGTGGGTGGAAAAGAATTTCATGCAGTTTGCAGGGATTTGATAATAATCTTGCAGGAAAAATTGTGAATTTTCTGAAACCACGTAAAGAGGCCACAAGTGAATCAGAAGAACGCACCATCAAATTAGTTAGCTGTTTGGTTTCACAAACGTACAGTGTCAATGACAGTGACTGTTAGGTGAGTTTTATTAATACAGTTACAAGTACTGTTCCATTCTGGTACGAGAACAGGATAGATTTGTAATGAAATAGTGGTACTGACGTATAGTAATAGATATGTATTTTTAATAGGAGTTACAAAGGATTAAAAATTGAGCACTACTTTTCTACGTGAGAAGGTTATTATTATTTCCAAGAATAAAATTGCTACTTTTCTTTAGCCGTATTTGTGCGACCGCAGTATGGTTCATACACATGAAAAGAAGTATATTTTTAGAAGTGTGTGACAGACGTGTTAAGGTTACGGAGGTGCAGCATGCAGTCATTAAAGTTATCGTTTTCGTGCAGTTAATGGATTGTGTCTTATAGACAACCGAAAGTATTATATTCCGTCTTGTATTTCATTAAAGTAAAACACACATTATCCGGTTTCTCTCTCTCTCTCCCCCTCTCCCCTCTCCTGTCTCCTGGCTTATTAAGTGGGAGCCTTGAAGTGTACTCTCATCGTCAACTAGAGACAGAGATCTTTTCGAGGGATGGAAGAATAACAAATGCTCCACAGCGATCTTTACATTTTAATGCACCACGGAGACAATCATGATGTCTTACAGTGCTGGGGCAGACATGAAAAGGATTTACTAGGCTTGACTTCACATCCAAGATGTATTTTATGCATCCTACGAAAGAGTAACTAGTAAACGATGGTTAACAAATCGCCGCAGTTGGTTAAGTCCAGAACTCGTCTGTGAACTACTGTTTGTCAGCAGTAAATATAAATTTCCTACTTTTGCAAACAAGTGAAAAGCGCGAAAAGTTATTGTTGTAAATGTAAGTTGTTCTCCATACGTTTTCTTTACAAAGACAGTCATGTCCTAGATTCCAGGCACAGTATTTATATAATCTGTGCGTAGTTACTTGGTAACGACAGGCAGAATAAATATTCCGCCTCAAAATGAGTCTATCTTTTTTCTGTGTCTCTGCACAAATACAAGATGTACAAATTTGCTTCTTCCGTTTGCCGGTAGGTGGCGACAACGGTAAGTAGCGGCAGAAAGAAACAGATCGCAGACGTCGGGCAGTCAGCTTGAACCTCGGTCAGCATAACCTCATTCAAAGATCAGTCGATTTGTGTCTGCATCATAAAGTTGTTCTTGATTGAAAATGTCAGTTTACGAGCCTAATTCTCGTCATTTGCGGGAGGTGTTACTGTCTTGTTTCAGTATGAAGAAAACAGCGGCTGAGTCTCAACGAATGGCCTTAAGTACGTATGGTAAGGACGCAGTTAGTGAAAGAACGTGTCGTGAGTGGTTTCAACGCTTCAGGAACGGTGATTTTAACGTCGTAGACTGGCATAGTGGTGGAAGAGAGAATGTTTTCGTAGATGCAGAATTGGGGACATTGCTGAGTGAAGACTCGCGTCAAACTCAAGACGAATTGGCACGATTAGTGGGAGTGACACAGCAAGCCATTTCAAAACGTCTCAATGCTGTGTGAACTGAAACCAAGAGACGTTGAACGGTGTTTGTGTGTTTGTGAACAGTTGCTTCCGAGGCAAAAATGGAAGGGATTTTTGCATCGCATTGTGACCAGGCGCGAAAAATGGGTTGATTACGATAACCCTAAACGCAAAAAGTCATGGGGATATCCCAGCGATGCTTCCATGTCGACGGCCAAATCGAATATTCAAGGCTCCAAGATCATTCTCTGAATTAGATGAGACCAACTAGGCGTCGTGTACTGTGAGGTGTTAAAACCAAGTGAAACAATCACAGGTGCTCGTTACCCAACTCAGTTAATGCGTTTCAGCAGAGCATTAATAGACAAACGGCCGGAATACAGCGAGAGGCACGATAAAGTGATTTTACAACACGATAACCCTTGACTCTGCGTTTCAAAAGAGGTCAAAATGTACTTGGAAACGTTAAAATGTGAAGTTCTACCCTTCCCGCCGTATTCTCCAGACATTGCTCCCTCTATCACCTGTTTAGATTAATGGCCTGGCTGACCAAGACTTCCGACCTCATGAAGAAGTCTCAAATTGGATCGATTCGTGGATTGCTTCAAAAGATGAATAATTTTCTGACGCGGGATTCGTACACTGCCCGAAAGATGGGAGAAAGTAGTGGCCAGCGATGGAAATACTTTGAATGATACATGTGTATCCAATTCCTTTCATTAAAGCCTCAAATGTTGGGGAAAAAACGGCGGAAGCGAAGTTGTACACCTTGTACCAAATTATTTTCCTCGTGCTGCACGGTGTTAATTGTGTCAAATAAGTGTTCTTGGAACAATTACTTTTAGAGAGAGAGAGGCGTTGAATTTTTGCAGTACAGTGTCAAGGCGGGATGAGACGGCAGTGCAGACCGGTCACGCTCA
The DNA here is from genome assembly GCF_021461385.2 of Schistocerca piceifrons. NCBI lineage: Eukaryota > Metazoa > Arthropoda > Insecta > Orthoptera > Acrididae > Schistocerca > Schistocerca piceifrons. Next base: position 1,163,101,420 of record NC_060138.1, on the reverse strand, counting down.
GTTATTCGCATGTTCGTGGAATGGTCAACAGGTCAATAGACGTGGAGTACAAGGTGCATCTGAAAAGTTTGGTGAATGGTCTCAGAAAATAAAGGAAACACGAGTAACAAACCAATCAGCTTTACTGGCCTTCAAAGTGCTCAACTTCAGCTACAACGAACTTCTGGCGTCGGTTTTAAAGCTATTGAAAACTGTCAGTACAAGCGTCTTCTGGAATCGCTCAAAGCACCAAGGTCACGCGTTATTGGATATCCGCATCATTACAGGTAATGAGACCTGGTGCTACCAGTACACACTCGGAGAAGCGACAGTCAATGGTGTTGTGCCATCATCTTCCTGGCCTCCCGAAAAAAAAGGGCTTGAAACATCATGAATTTCTACACGTGGGAGGCAGGGAAGACTATGATCACCATTCGATTGACTGTCACTTGGTTTTCGGATCGTAGTGGCAGCACCAAGTTTCATTACCTTCAGTGATTTGGATATCCTACAACGTGTTACCACGACGCTTCGAGTGATTCCACCAAAAGCGTTTGCTGACTGTTTCCAACATCTACACAACCGATGTCTGAAGTGTGTTACAGCTAATGGTGATTACATTGAAGGCCAGTAAAGATATTTTGTTTCTAACTTTTGTTTCTTTTATTTCCTGTGGCCGTTCACCGAAATTTTCAGAAGCAAGTTGTATGTGGCGGAGCAGAGTCATGTGGGACCTGCCACTAGCGGCTCGATCCCTCCTTCAGCGAGAGAAGCGTAAGTGGTCAAACTTAGAGCATAGTATGAAAGCTTTCACGACCGGATGACATATCTTCTGGTAAACCTTCCGGGATGTAAGGTCGTGGTCCATGAAACTCTTCAGCTCCTAACGTTTCGTCCAGAGCTGCGCTGGACATCTTCAGAGGGGTGTTTCTCCTCCGGTGAGTCGGCAAGACTCATCGGAGGAGAAACACCCCTCTGAAGATGTCCAGCGCAGCTCTGGACGAAACGTTAGGAGCTGAAGAGTTTCATGGACCACGACCTTACATCCCGGAAGGTTTACCAGAACACAAACTTAGAGCGTTGCAGCACTCTAGCATACAGAGCACGAGAGAAGCACTGTCACACTTCCCTGGGAGTCTCTTTGCGATATCTTTACCCGATGAACACCCCTCGTCGAGGACAACGTACTGAGTTCTGTTACATAAGTAGTCTTCGAGTCACTCACAATGTGGGAGGCTAATCCTATCTTTGGACCTTAGTTAACAGCCCGCAGTGGGGCACCTTGGCAAACGCTTTCCGGAGATCTAGAAGTATGCAATTCGCCTTATGTCCTTCGTCCATGGTGTCGCAGGAAATCAAGTGAGAAAAGGGCAAGCTGCGTTTCGCACAGCCGATGATTTGTAAATCCGTGCTGCTTTGTGGACCCAGTCTTTTCCGTCTGAACGGAAATTATTATGTCGGACTGATGATATGTTCAAGAATTTTACAGGAAACCAATGTTAAGAATTTTGGTCTGTAATTGTCGGTCCGTTCTTTTGCCCCTCTTATACACATCTGCGCTATATTTCATTCACCTGTGACTTTGCACTGGGTGAAAGGTTCATAATACATGCAAGCTAAGTAAGAGGTCATTGCCGTAGATTACTCGTGTAAAAGTGAATCTGGATTCCGTCTGGACCTGGCGACGTGCTTGTTTTCAGTGGCCTCTCTTAGCCGGGGTGCCTATTACTATGTGCTCCATATTACAACAAACATGAGGTTGTGTTCTCCTTATCTTGCAGAAAATAGATGGTCTGCTTCGGATCCTACACCATATTGCATGTTGACACAAATATACAAATTCCGCTTAACTTTATAGGAAGAGTAGGCAGCGATATTCCGCAGCACTGAAAATAATTCTTGATAGTCGTAGTTAATATCAAAGTTGTGGACCACATAGTAAACAAACTAGATAGAATTTCTGCTACCTAGGAACTTGAAAAGCATAACGGGGAAAGCAAGCAGATCATAAGAGGCAGATGAGGTCAGGAAAAGTGGGCAGCATTGCAATAAGTTTCCAAATTGACAGTTCGTAGCTATTTCTCCATCATAAAATTGTGCATAAACGTGACACATTCCTGTATTCAGACGCTTGCAAAATGAACTACAGTGACTGTGATCAGTTTTACATACACCAGACGTAACAGTCATTTAACACACGTTCTAAAAACATACCTAGTCCCAAAATAAAACAGCTTTTGCTACACACATTGTCGAAACTAAACACTGTACAGCAAACGTACGACGTTATATTCAAGTGCTACATACAACAACTAAAGGGAGATTGCTCGACGTGCTTGAGGAAACTGAAATCTTTAGTAGCAAAAAGGGCTCTCCAGAACGTGTTTTAAATGATCACTACGAGTTTAATCACAACGAGATTTTTAACATTTTTCGAAGAGCTGCCGTAGTGATTTTATACTCTGATGTAGAGTATTGAAATGTGGCACAGTGATACGCAGAAACAAACACTGCCTAGACTACGAGACTGCTTCCACATCGGTTCTTCTACAGTTGTCTACGGTACGACGGCGGCTGATGGCGGTAGTAAGGCACAGTGCGTCGGGGGAAGGCGACCCATGGTGGCTGCAATGAACTTGTCGGTGGCGCAATACACTCACTCAGTCCTTCTGTATTTTGCATTTTATTTGTTAAATTATCTCGTAATTTATTAATGTGAAATGAACTTTTTAACGGTATACCTTTGCTTTTTCGTATCTTGGATTTTATTTTCAAAATACTTCGTAAGTTACTAAGGAGCACATTCCACTATCAATTAACAGGCTGCTCGTTGGACTTACTGTTTTATCTCCTCACATTTTATTAATCTCAGTTGTTGAACTCTTTTTACTACCATTAGGTAACCTGCCTACTTTGCTCTTTATATTGTTTAACTTTGTTAATATGATAAATTTTACTACGCAGTGGTGCATCCAATGGTACTCTGTAGCAAATGCTCACCTCTTTGTTTGTTAAATAACATCATTACGAACACAAAGTACTTTTACGACTTTAGTACTCGAATTTACAACATGTGATGTGTTACAGTCTGTAAAATTTTATGGTACGTTATTTTCACTTTCCATTTTTTTCATATTGTAAGTAGACAGAACTTCGATGAATAGTACTTTTTCTGTCTATTCTACATCTGAAGACGATTGCGAGGAGAATCGAAACCTGTAATATCATTAAATAAATTTGTGGTTTAAACAAATAAAAGTTATATGAAAAATTAAGATCACTCTTTCATATTCTCCACTGGGTCAAGCCTTATAAAGTCAGTAGACTGGTGAGTAAAGATCGTAGTGTAAATTTATTCATATCCATAAACTGGGGAAGAAAAGTAAGGAATATTTGTTACTGTAGCATTGCTACAAAGAAAAATCTAATGAGGGCGTCAGATGGGTTATGATAACGCAGCTGCTGCTGATGATGAGGACGTCCTTTACTGTAGGAAACAAGACAGTAGAGTAAGGTAAGTAAATAATTGTGAAAGGACTGCATAACTGCATGACAAGAAAAATGAATCACCGCAAAGGAGAGGAGGAAACGAAATGAAACTTCGCAGGTTGAGAGAGTCTGTGATTTTACTTCAGTGATTACAATATGGAGTCAAATTTACAGATAAATTGGCAGAATAGGGATACTTGTTCAGTATGACGATGCACAACCTCGCCGGCCGGAGTGGCCGAGCGGTTCTAGGTGCTTCAGTATGGAACCGCGCGACCGCTACGGTCGCAAGTTCGAATCCTGCCTCGGGCATGGCTGTGTGTGATGTCCTTAGGTTAGTTAGGTTTAAGTAGTTCTAAAGTTCTAGGGGACTGATGACCTCAGAAGTTAAGTCCCATAGTGCTCAGAGCCATTTGAACCAATTTTGCACAACCTCTGGTCTGGCTATATGCAAGGATTCGGTTTGGTTGGGTGTCGTAAGGCCGCTGTATCCTCTTAGAGGTAAACGTGTCCACAACTGTTGCAACTTGTCCTTGATGTATTGGATACTGGCACTATAGTACTGACGTCCGAGCTGGTCACACATATGTTCAACGTGAAATGATAAGCCGATCTTGCTGGCCACTGGAGTCCCTCAAAATAATGCAGACAGTTCATAGAGACACGTTCCATAAGCGGACGAGGATTGTCCTTTTGAAAAATAGCAGCATGACACTGTTGCACGAGTGCGTAGGATGTCCGTGATATTGGCTGTGAGGGTTCCATTATCTCAGCAAACACTGACCTGAAGAGACACCGGATGACTCGCCACACGGCTGGGCCTCTCCAAAACAGTGACGGAACGGGACTTCTCCTCTGGTCAACGCCATAATCGCCGCCGACAATCATCTGGGCTATTGCAGAACCGCGATTCAGTACTGAACACAGTGCGAGGCCGTTCATCAGCAGTCTATGTTTTGCGGTGATGGCAGCACTCCAAACGCAGCTCTTTGTGTTGTGGTGTAACGGCAGCCCACGCACGGGACGATAATTCCCTTGTCTGGCTGCTGCTGACTCTGAACAACGCTGCGAAATCACCCATCATGTTGCACGGAGTATATTAACTGCTCTAGGATGATGGGCGCAGATAGGTCAGATGTGGTCGACCCTTGAGGTCGAGTATGGCTGCCCTTACGGTACTATGCACTCCAACATCGGGCCCTAGCCACATCCGAACGTCCCGCCAATGTGAATGTTGCACGGATGCATGTCGACCAGCCCGTCAAATGTGGTGCTGATAACGCTACCTCAGACGAGTATGCAGCATCTCCATGTTCACTCTAGAACTGATGCTGTACACGCCCATTGCATACCTTCCCAGGTCTGCTAAGATTAGATTATATTAGTTTAGTACTTGTTCCATAGATCATAAATACGACACTTCGTAATGATGTGGAACGTGTCAGGTTAATAAAAGGTGTCTATCCAAGATATTACATTAAACAAAATATTACATGACACTTAATATTTTTAATTTTTTTTTGGGTAGGGGTGGGGAAATTACCACTTACTATACCCAAAAATTCATTTAATGAGTAGAAGTTGTTACCATTCAGAAATTCTTTTAAGTTCCTTTGAAATGCTATATGGCTATCGGTCAGAATTTTGATGCTATTAGGTAAGTGACCAAAGACTTTTGTGGCAGCATAATTTACCCCCTCCTGAGCCAAAGTTACGTTTAATCTTGGGTAGCGAAGATCATCCTTTCTCCTAGTGTTGTAGCCATGTACACTGCTTTTACTTTTGAATTCGTTCCGATTGTTAATAACAAATTTCATAAGTGAATATATATATTGTGAGACTACATTGAAGATCCCTAGCTCTTTAAATAAGTGTCTGCAGGATGATCTTGGATGAGCTCCAGCAATTATTCTGATTACACGCTTTTGTGCAATGAACTTTCTTTTACTCTGTGATGAGTTACCCCAGGATATGATTTCATACGAAAGCAGAGAATGAAAATAGGTGTGGTAAGCTAATGTACTGAGATGTGTATCGCCAAAGTTTGCAATGACCCTAATAGCATAAGTAGCTGAACTCAAACGTTTCAGCAGATGCCGGCCGGAGTGGCCGTGCGGTTCTAGGCGCTACAGTCTGGAGCCGAGCGACTGCTACGGTCGCAGGTTCGAATTTTGCCTCGGGCATGGGTGTGTGTGATGTCCTTAGGTTAGTTAGGTTTAATTAATTCTAAGTTCTAGGCGACTGATGACCTAAGAAGTTAAGTCGCATAGTGCTCAGAGCCATTTGAACCATTTTCAGCAGATCTTCAGCGTGTTTTTTCCAGTTCAACCCCTCATCAATCCATACACCTAGCAATTTTGACTATTCTACCTTAGCTACCGATTTCTGATCGAAGTCTATATTTATTAATGGTGTCATTCCATTTACCGTGTGGAACTTTATATACTGTGTTTTGTCAAAGTTTAATGAAAGCCCATTTGCAGAGAGCCACTTAATGATTTTCTGAAAAACATCGTTTACAATTACATCAGTTAGTTCTTGTCTGTTGGGTGTGATAGCTATACTTGTATCATGGGCAAAAAGTACCAGCTTTGCATCTTCGTGCATATAGAATGGAAAGTCATTAATATATATTAAGAACAGCAGAGGACCCAAGACCGAACCTTGCGGCACCCATTCTTGATTGTTCCCCAGTTTGAGAAATCACCAGTTTTTTGCATATTATGTGAACTCCTTATTTCAACAGAATGAGCTTTTCACTCTGCAGCGGAGTGTGCGCTGATATGAAACTTCCTGGCAGATTAAAACTGTGTGCCCGACCGAGACTCGAACTCGGGACCATTGCCTTTCGCGGGCAAGTGCTCTACCAACTGAGCTACCGAAGCATGACTCACGACCGGTACTCACAGCTTTACTTCTGCCAGTACCTCGTCTCCTACCGAGTTCGAGTCTCGGTCGGGCACACAGTTTTAATCTGCCAGGAAGTTTCCTTATTTCAACTTTCTGCACTCTTCCAGTTAGGTATGATTTAAACCATCTGAGCGCTGTCCCATTCATACCACAGTACTTGAGCTTTTCTAGAAGCATTCCATGATTTACACAATCAGATCACTAGTGTCGTAGAGAATTGCATCTCTAAAGATTTATAAAGTCGCAGATGGTTTGTGAAAGTAAAAAGTTAGGTTTATATCTGACTATGGCTTGTGAGTGCGTCACTTTCTTTCTCAGGCAGCGTAATTAGAGGTAATACTGGATGTTCCGAAATACCCGTTACAAACTTCTAGGACTTGTGGAGGGTAGTGAGTACATAATGTTTTGAGTAAGAACTAATGGCCTGAAACGTACCGTTTTCGTTCTACGACCGAGCGATGTGGCGCAGTGGTTAGCACACTGGACTCGCATTCGGGGTGATGACGGTTAAAACCCGCATCCGGCCATCCAGGATTAGGTATTCCGTTGTTTCCCTAAATCGCTTCAGACAAATTTCGGAATGGTTCCTTTGAAAGAGCACGGCCGTCTTCCTTACGCATCCTTCCCAAGTTCGATGGGACCGATGACCTTGCTGTTGGGTGCCCTCCCGCTAATCAGCCGACCAAGCAACCAACCGACCAACCAAATCCGTTCTACAGCTGTTTCTGTACAGATGTTTAACTCGTTCCCTTCCGCTTGAAGAAATGACTTAGGCGTGACGCAGTTCAATTAATAGGTAACAATTCGAAAGGAAACATAACGAAACAACCATTTCTCACTTTAAACAAATTTTTGTTTGTATTAGCATTTGAACATTACATGTTTACGTTATACCAAAACAAACCTGTTTTAAGTAATTATGACGTGGTCCCAATATTATTCAAAAAATCGTTCAAATGGCTCTGAGCACTATGGGACTTAACAGCTTAGGTCATCAGTCCCCTGTAACTTCGAACTACTTAAACCTAACCTAAGGACATCACACACAGCCATGCCCGAGGCAGGATTCGAACCTGCGACCGTAGCGGTCACGTGGTTCCAGACTGAAGCGCCTAGAACCGCACTGCCACACCGGCCGGCCCAATATTATTTATCGACCTTTTTACAAGATAATGATTTTACATCTGACATTTCGTGGGGAGCGAATATTTCCCTTAAGATATGGCCAATTTTCAGCTTGATGTCTTACAATATATGTTAATGACATAAACTCAATCACTTGAATATGGTATAAAAGGCCGAAACCTGGGTCGTAATTAGATAAACGACAATAGAGTCAATTGGTGGTGTGCTCAATTTTTTAAAAAAAAGGAACCCAGCGAATAGTATGTACAGAAGTGCTGTTGCATTACAACAGCTTCTCGATACGGCTGTCACCAAGGCTGTGATAGACATTGTACCTACTTGAAACTTCCTGGCAGATTAAAACTGTGTGCCCGACCGAGACTCGAACTCGGGACGCTGTATCCTCTTAGAGGTAAACTTGTCCACAACTGTTGCAACTTGTCCTTGATGTATTGGATACTGGCACTATAGTACTGACGTCCGAGCTGGTCACACATATGTTCAACGTGAAATGATAAGCCGATCTTGCTGGCCACTGGAGTCCCTCAAAATAATGCAGACAGTTCATAGAGACACGTTCCATAAGCGGACGAGGATTGTCCTTTTGAAAAATAGCAGCGTGACACTGTTGCACGAGTGCGTAGGATGTCCGTGATATTGGCTGTGAGGGTTCCATTATCTCAGCAAACACTGACCTGAAGAGACACCGGATGACTCGCCACACGGCTGGGCCTCTCCAAAACAGTGACGGAACGGGACTTCTCCTCTGGTCAACGCCATAATCGCCGCCGACAATCATCTGGGCTATTGCAGAACCGCGATTCAGTACTGAACACAGTGCGAGGCCGTTCATCAGCAGTCTATGTTTTGCGGTGATGGCAGCACTCCAAACGCAGCTCTTTGTGTTGTGGCGTAACGGCAGCCCACGCACGGGACGATAATTCCCTTGTCTGGCTGCTGCTGGTCTCTGAACAATGCTGCGAAATCACCCATCATGTTGCACGGAGTATATTAACTGCTCAAGGATGGTGGGCGCAGATAGGTCAGATGTGGTCGACCCTTGAGGTCGAGTATGGCTGCCCTTACGGTACTATGCACTCCAACATCGGGCCCTAGCCACATCCGAACGTCCCACCAATGTGAATATTGCACGGATGCATGTCGACCAGCCCGTCAAATGTGGTGCTGATAACGCTACCTCAGACGAGTATGCAGCATCTCCATGTTCACTCTAGAACTGATGCTGTACACGCCCATTGCATACCTTCCCAGGTCAGCTAAGATTAGATTAGATTAGTTTAGTACTTGTTCCATAGATCATAAATACGACACTTCGTAATGATGTGGAACGTGTCAGGTTAATAAAAGGTGTCTATCCAAGATATTACATTAAACAAAATATTACATGACACTTAATATTTTTAATTTTTTTTTGGGTAGGGGTGGGGAAATTACCCACTTACTATACCCAAAAATTCATTTAATGAGTAGAAGTTGTTGCCATTCAGAAATTCTTTTAAGTTCCTTTGAAATGCTATATGGCTATCGGTCAGAATTTTGATGCTATTAGGTAAGTGACCAAAGACTTTTGTGGCAGCATAATTTACCCCCTCCTGAGCCAAAGTTACGTTTAACCTTGGGTAGCGAAGATCATCCTTTCTCCTAGTGTTGTAGCCATGTACACTGCTTTTACTTTTGAATTCGTTCCGATTGTTAATAACAAATTTCATAAGTGAATATATATATATTGTGAGACTACATTGAAGATCCCTAGCTCTTTAAATAAGTGTCTGCAGGATGATCTTGGATGAGCTCCAGCAATTATTCTGATTACACGCTTTTGTGCAATGAACATTCTTTTACTCAGTGATGAGTTACCCCAGAATATGATTTCATACGAAAGCAGAGAATGAAAATTGGCGTGGTAAGCTAATTTACTGAGATGTATATCGCCAAAGTTTGCAATGACCCTAATAGCATAAGTAGCTGAACTCAAACGTTTCAGCAGATCTTCAGCGTGTTTTTTCCAGTTCAACCCCTCATCAATCGATACACCTAGAAATTTTGACTATTCTACCTTAGCTACCGATTTCTGATCGAAGTCTATATTTATTAATGGTGTCATTCCATTTACCGTGTGGAACTTTATATATTGTGTTTTGTCAAAGTTTAATGAGAGCCCATTTGCAGAGAACCACTTAATGATTTTCTGAAAAACATCGTTTACAATTACATCAGTTAGTTCCTGTCTGTTGGGTGTGATAGATATACTTGTATCATGGGCAAAAAGTACCAACTTTGCATCTTCGTGAATATAGAACGGAAAGTCAATAACATGTATTAAGAACAGCAGAGGACCCAAGACCGAACCCTGCGGCACCCATTCTTGATTGTTCCCCAGTTTGAGAAATCACCAGTTTTTTGCATATTATGTGAACTGCTTATTTCAACTTTCTGCACTCTTCCAGTTAGGTATGATTTAAACCATCTGAGCGCTGTTCCATTCATACCACAGTACTTGACCATATCTAGAAGCATTCCATGATTTACACAATCAAATCACTAGTGTCGTAGAGAATTGCATCTCTAAAGATTTATAAAGTCGCAGACGGTTTGTGAGAGTAAAAATTTAGGTTTATTTCTGACTACGGCTTGTGAATGCGTCACTTTCTTTGTCAGGCAGCGTAATTAGAGGTAATACTGGGTGTTCCGAAATACCCGTTACAAACTTCTAGGACTTGTGGAGGGTAGTGAGTACATAATGTTTTGAGTAAGAACTAATGGCCTGAAACGTACCGTTTTCGTTCTACGACCGAGCGAGGTGGCGCAGTGGTTAGCACACTGGACTCGCATTCGGGGTGATGACGGTTAAAACCCGCATCCGGCCATCCAGGTTTAGGTATTCCATGGTTTCCCTAAATCGCTTCAGACAAATTTCGGAATGGTTCCTTTGAAAGAGCACGGCCGTCTTCCTTACGCATCCTTCCCAAGTTCGATGGGACCGATGACCTTGCTGTTGGGTGCCCCCCCTCTGATCAACCGACCAAGCAACCAACCGACCAACCAAATCCGTTCTACAGCTGTTTCTGTACAGATGTTTAACTCGTTCCCTTCTGCTTGGAGAAATGACTTAGGCGTGACGCAGTTCAATTATTGGGTAACAATTCGAAAGGAAACATAACGAAACAACCATTTCTCACTTTAAACAAATTTTTGTTTGTATTAGCATTTGAACATTACATGTTTACGTTATACCAAAACAAAGCTGTTTTAAGTAATTATGACGTGGTCCCAACATTATTCAAAAAATCGTTCAAATGGCTCTGAGCACTATGGGACTTAACAGCTGAGGTCATCAGTCCCCTGTAACTTCGAACTACTTAAACCTAACCTAAGGACATCACACACAGCCACGCCCGAGGCAGGATTCGAACCTGCGACCGTAGCGGTCACGTGGTTCCAGACTGAAGCGCCTAGAACCGCACGGCTACACCGGCAGGCCCAATATTATTTATAGACCTTTTTACAAGATAATGATTTTACATCTGGCATTTCGTGGGAAGCGAATATTTTCCTTAAGATATGGCCAATTTTCAGCTTGATGTCTTACAATATATGTTAATGACATAAACTCAATCACTTGAATATGGTATAAAAGGCCGAAACCTGGGTCGTAATTAGATAAACGACAATAGAGTCAATTGGTGGTGTGCTCAATTTTTAAAAAAAAAGGAACCCAGCGAATAGTATGTACAGAAGTGCTGTTGCATTACAACAGCTTCTCGATACGGCTGTCACCAAGGCTGTGATAGACATTGTACCTACTTGAAACTTCCTGGCAGATTAAAACTGTGTGCCAGACCGAGACTCGAACTTGGGACCTTTGCCTTTCGCGGGCAAGTGCTCTACCAACTGAGCTACCGAAGCACGACTCACGCCCGGTACTCAGTGCTCTACCAACTGAGCTACCGAAGCACGACTCACGCCCGGTAGCTCAGTTGGTAGAGCACTTGCCCGCGAAAGGCAAATGTCCCGAGTTCGAGTCTCGGTCGGGCACACAGTTTTAATCTGCCAGGAAGTTTCATATCAGCGCACACTCCGCTGCAGAGTGAAAATCTCATTCTGGAAACATCCCCCAGGCTGTGGCCAAGCCATGTCTCCGCATTATCCTTGCTTTCAGGAGCGCTAGTTCTGCAAGGCTCGCAGGAGAGCTTCTGTAAAGTTTGGAAGGTAGGAGACGAGGTACTGGCAGAAGTACAGCTGTGAGTACCGGGCGTGAGTCGTGCTTCGGTAGTTCAGTTGGTAGAGCACTTGCCCGCGAAAGGCGAAGGTCCCGAGTTCGAGTCTCGGTCGGGCACACAGTTTTAATCTGCCAGGAAGTTTCATATCAGCGCACACTCCACTGCAGAGTGAAAATCTCATTCTGGATTGTACCTACTTGTTCCGGTACACACTCCCCACCCCACCTGGTCGCTCTTTTATTTCTAGTGCAGCGTCCAGAACTCGAGTCAGCAGATTTTCCTCTGTCTCTACAGGAGTCTCGTAAATTAAATTTTGCACACGATGTTGTGTAACATCAGGTGACCGAACTGCGCAGTATACGTCATCCAGTCAACCCTATTTCACATCACGACAAGCAACTCTGAGACTAACTTTCCCTCAGCAGACGTGGACGCGTACATATTTGAATTGAAACCGTCGTAGGATGGGAACGGTACGTTCCCGGAAATGCGTTCCTATTCAAAATATTATGCAATCACTCCCTTCGCCGCGCGGTCTACAGCGCTGCAGTCATGGAGTGTGCGGCTCTTCCCGGCGGAGGTTGGAGTCCTCCCTCGGGCATGGGTGTGTGCGTGTGTTTGTCCTTAGGATAATTTAGGTTAAGTAGTGTGTAAGCTTAGGGACTGATGACCTTAGCAGTTAAGTCCCATAAGATTTCACACACATCTGAACATTTTTTCACTCCCTTCTACAAGTTGTTACAACAATATCAATTGTAAATAGTTTATACTGTGCAATTTTATATATGAAACTATGAAATGTTTAGTCTTTACTGATCAATGTCTTTGAATTGCCAGAGGGAAGTGGAAGTTCGTGACGGATATTTTGAAAATAAACTTAACAGTGTGTTTAAATAATGAAACTTTGTAAAATATGCCTGTTTATAAAAGAGAAATTGTATGTAGAAAACTGGTTCATACTCAGGGAAGTTGTGTTATAAGGAAGGAAAAGGTGTAGAGAACCCCTTCCGCTACGGAAGCGGCTTGGCGCGTGGGAAAAGGTGGATCTGACGGTCAGTCTGGGCGGCAAGAGACAGAGCACATTAGGCAGTCAGTGGCTAGACGTTGCACTGTTAACAAACAACGCGGGTTCCAAGTGAGACATTTGGAAGCCAATTTATGTTGAAATTGCCTCGGGTGTGGTTTTGGCTGTCGTATGGTGCTCTTGTTATCATGGAATGGCTTTGAAATGAAATAAATACTCCGCCAAGAAGAATTTATAAAGAGAATTCAATTCCAAGAGTATGGGACCACTTAGGTGCCACGTGCTTGCCACCACTATTGCGCCACTGATCCACCAACTGCAGGAACTCAGATATGTATCACAGTATGGACCAGTATGCTTGTGTGTGAGCGTTTTTCAATAATAATTTCAAAGATAAAAATTCGTGTTTGAACTTCGAAGCTGTCTTGTTCGTGAAATCAAGCAGGGTCCTACCCTAAACGCGCTAAAGACCGAGTAATCTGTTTATAAAGAACCACTAACTTGTTTATATTTAAACGTGCCTAAGTTTCAATGTTAAAGCGTATAAATGTTGCTAGTTAAATTACTTATTTCGCAGGCAAAGAGAGAGACACATAATTTGGAACTTACAATAAAACGTTATTTTGCTTTGAATTATTTCTACTTTGAATGTGCCAAAGTTTTAGTGCTAAGGGGCATAAATGTTGTTAGTGAAAAATCACTTGCTTCACAAGTAATGAAAGAGGCACACAATTTTGAAACTCCTTGAAACTTAACTTTACCTTGAACTTTTTTCTGAAGTTAATTAAGAATAGTGTTAGTGTAAATTGGAAGATAAATAATATCAAGAGGGTTTAGAAATCAGTATTAGTGTGATGCAAATTGCTTATGAAATGAGTGCATAGTGTGCTTATAAAGGAAGTGACTGTTTATGGGTCCCCACTTTAATCTTTTCTAGCATGAGAATGTTAACCTAAATAGTAGTTTTGCTAATGAAATATGGAACATTTCCACAGTACAGTGAATATAAAAGTGTATGTACAGTGTCATTTAATTGCATTTGTGATGTTTGGGTGTTAGTTAAATCAGGACTCTGTTCATGCTCAAACTTGGTCTTGTGAAGCCTTTGAAAACATTTGGTATTGAATCGGTTAGTGATTGAGATAAAGATTATTATAAATGGATGTATAGGGCCATTTGTCTTTCTGTGATTGCCAGTTAGGCGAATGATAACTACTGTTATCTACTGTTCAGTTCGTCTGGTAGTTGTGTGTGTTCATTGCACTTTACAAAGAAAGAAGTAACGAAAGTTTCCTTTCGTAAAATTATAGTTAGATTCTGCGAACTTAATATTTTAAATTATTATGCCTAATTAGGCTGGCGATCGTATATTCATTCTTTTACGTGAATTTAATTACTTTCTAAACGTCCTTAAATAAAGTGTTTCAGTCCACCAGGTCAACACGGTCAAACTATGCAAAATTCCTCCCAGCAGTGAAGTGTACTTAAGGTTATACACGAATTGCATTTGCTTTATAAACTCCTAGAAGTTTGTGACGGGAATTGTCGAACACCTATATAAGGGAAATATATCTTGTGTAATAATAAAAAAAAAAAAAATACGAAAGTTCAGCCTAAACAGCGAGACTGTAAGTAACTAACGTTAAAAGGGCAAAGGAAGAAAAGTACAAGACGTAGGGATCTGTGTTTTTCGTTATAGCGCACGATGCTGAAAGCAATTCTATGTAGACAAGGTATCTTGCTAACACAATTCCCCGTTGGGCGCTGTCGACGTTCAAAATCAGTAACGCAGCGAACGCTTGCAATGAGGTGGCAGAGGCAATCGCTTTGCCAACAGCCCGTCATTGGGAGAAGCGTGAGGGGAGGGTGGAAGAGGGGGAGGGGGCTAGAGGAAGGTTTTGCGGAGGGGGGGGGCGGGGAGGGGGAAAGGATGACGCTGAGCAAACAACAGCCGAAAGTGGGCCACCAGCTGCCAACCACGCCCTGCCGCTGCCTGCTGAAAGCGGGGATTCGCCGCCCCGAAACAATAGGCACAGCCCGGCACGCGATGTGCCCTGCGCCTGCTGTGTCCTGCCTCATCCGGGGAAGGACATAATAACTCACCGACGATATAGTAATACATCAAAAAAGAATTACATATCATTTTTAGAGTTCCGTATTTAAATCGTTGAAAATGAAACCTTTATGAAATCACTTTGTTGTCCGTCTGTCTTTCCGGCTGTTGATACCCCTTTTTCCCAGGAAGTGCTAGAGGTACTAAGTTGATATTTATGTCACATACTAAGGTTTACGGCCCCTTGGCGGTGTAAACACTATACGCTCCAAGTCAATGCAATCCAAAAGAAGCGGCCATTTTTTGACACTCGCAAGGTCGCTCATCAAAACAGTAGACCTAGAATCGTGAAATTTGGCAAGAAGGCAGGTTTCGCAGAACAAGTAAAGGAAAAAAATTCATAAATTGTTAGTTTCTAATTATATCACATTACTTTTTTCCATTGCATTGGTAATACGTCAAAAACCTCAAGAGCAACTGTAAGGATTTTGATCTGGTTTTCTACATCTACATCTACATTCTACATTTACACTCCACAGGCCACCCAACGGTGTGTGGCGGAGGGCAAAAAAATGGTTCAAATGGCTCTGAGCATTATTCGACTTAACTTCTGAGGTCATCAGTCGCCTAGAACTTAGAACTAATTAAACCTAACTAACCTAAAGACATCACACACATCCATGCACGAGGCAGGATTCGAACCTGCGACCGTAGCGGTCGCTCGGTTCCAGACTGTAGCGCCTAGAACCTCACGACCACTCCGGCCGGCGGCGGAGGGCACTTAACGTGTCACTGTCATTACCTCCCTTTCCTGTTCCAGTCGCGTATGGTTCGCGGGAAGAACGACTGCCGGAAAGCTTCCGTGCGCGCTCGAATCTCTCTAATGTTACATTTGTGATCTCCTCGGGAGGTATAAGTAGGGGGAAGTAATGTATTCGATACCTCATCCAGAAACGCGCCCTCTCGAAACCTGGACAGCAAGCTACACCGCGATGCAGAGCGCCTCTCTTGCAGAGTCTGCCACTTGCGTTTGCTGAACGTCTCTGTAACGCTATCACGCTTACCAAATAACCCTTTGACGAAACGCGCCGCTCTTCTTTGGATCTTCTCTATCTTCTCTGTCAACCCGATCTGGTACGGATCCCACACTGATGAGCAATACTTAAGTATAGGTCGAACCAGTGTTTTGTAAGTCAACACCTTTCTTGATTGACTACATTTTCTAAGGGATCTCTCAATCAATCTCAACCTGGCACCCACCTTACCAACAATTAATTTTATATGATGATTCCACTTCAAATCGTTCCGTACGCATACTCCCAGGTATTTTACAGAAGTAACTGCTACCACTGTTTGTTCCGCTATCATATAATCATACAGTAAAGGATCATTCTTTCTATGTATTCGCAATACATTACATTTGTCTATTTTAAGGGTCGGTTGCCACTCCCTGCACCAAGTGGCTGTTCACTGCAGGTCTTCCTGCATTTCGCTGCAATTTTCTAATGCTGCAACTTCTCTGTATACTACAGCATCATCCGCGAAAAGCCGCATGGAACTTCCGACACTATCTACTAGGTCATTTATATATATTGTGAAAAGCAATGGTCCCATAACACTCCCCTATGGCACGCCAGAGGTTTCAGTAATAGGTAGAATGAATCACAGGAAGGTTTGTGTACATAATATTCGAGTATTTCGTGCTGATCTGCTGACTTACGATGGAGTGAAGCCCGTTGCCGCTGTGAGAACGATGTCTTTGCCAACTAGCAGTGATAGGCGTAAAGAATGCCCGACTACCGTCCCACACCGGCGCTAGCATTGCAGGTTCTTTACATTCTGCTCGTTCTAAATACACAAACATTATTTGACAGTCTATGTACGACACGTACAACCTCTGTAATATTCCAAATCAAAGTCATACTACTAATTAACGCAAAATTGCTCTTCCATTGTTTGGGATAAAGTTTCGATATCCCACAAAATATCCGTTGAAGCATTTCATAGAGCTAATCGACATTTGTGTAACAGCATTAGCGCTATAGCCGGCTGTACAGTTTTCTCCTCGGGAGACTTACGTCAGATCTTTTCAGTAATCGTTACAGAGACGAGAGCAGATGGAGTCAACAAATTTGCAACTGGCAGTTCGCGTAACATGTTAATGTAACTACAAAAAAAAATTAAAAATTTCAAACCGATTGCGAAATAGGACGCAAAATTTAAACTTAAATTTAAAACATCCTCGAACGTCTCGGAATCCCATAGACCGTTAACTTGGAAGTATCGATATCGGTAACAGGCAAGAAATGTAAACTTTCTGGATGCCCAGGATGGATGAATTAGTTATATATATACACGAGTATTTCAGTTCGTACGGAATTCTCGAAACTTGCACTTGTCCATGTTTTTAACACACGTTGCTGTATTAAACAATATTTATTTCCAGACGCAGTCCTATTTATATTTTAGTAAAATATGCTTGTGACTGCCAATAAAAAGTATTTTGACTAACCCTGATTGACAGAGATCTGGATTCTGGTCCTGTCGAACTGAGTGCAGAGTTTTAACCACCGCTCCGTCTATCACAGTAGAAAAAGGAATGAAGTCATGACATGGTGTTTCTTTGCTTCTAGAGCAGCTTAAGGCAGTGACTGCATTGACACCACATTATATAAACAGCTAAGCGGCTGGAGTGCTTTTGGTACAATGAAATTTTCTAAACTAAGTTTACATTAAAGCACTCACCTGGTTCCTTCTCCCTTTCCTTCACCTGTCTTCACGTTGCGTCCATTTCATTTTCACTGAAGCCATAATTACTTCTTCTACTGTCGTCTTCCATTGCACTCGTGGCCTAGGGTAGCGTCTTTGTCTAATAACCAAAAGGTCCTCGGTCCCAGCTTCGAACCCCGCCCCTGCTTAGATTATGAATAAAAATCATGAGCAATGGCTGAAGACTTTCTGCTTAAGAAGTCACCCTCAATCTACCATCGGCCTTGTGAAAGAGGGCGGAGGAATGGAGGGACGTTCAGGATACTGTCTTGCCCTTGGCTTGGGAAACTTCGTGTAAAAGGCAGAGGATTTATCAATGATCAACATAATAAGGATCCCGAGGGCAGTGGAAACCACTGCATTGAAGACACATAATATGTAACTGTTAGATGGTGATCATTTTGAATATGGAAAGTTAAAGACACCTGTTGGGCAGTTCTGACATTAAACTTCCTGGTAGATTTAAACTGTGTGCTAGACCGAGACTCGAACTCGGGACCTTTGCCTTTCGCGGGCCTGTGCCATACCAACTGAGCTACCCAAGCACGACTCACGCTCCGTCCTCACAGCTTTCTTTCAGGAGTGCTAGTTCTGCAAGGTTTGCAGGAGAGCTTCTGTAAAGTTTGGAAGGTAGGAAACGAGGTACTGGCAGAACTAAAGCTATGAGGACGAAGCGTGAGTCGTGCTTGGGTAGCTCAGTTGGTAGAGCATTTGCCTGCGAAAGGCAAAGGTCCCGAGTTCGAGTCTCGGTCTGGCACACAGTTTTAATCTACCAGGAAGTTTCATATCTGCGCACACTCCGCTGCCGAGTGAATATCTCAGTTCTGACATTGCAGTTTATAATAGAAACAAGACTGAAAAAAAGACACGTTCATAAAATTTGTCGGCCTGGAAAAACCGTTCGGTGTGTACACGTACAAGAACCAACAGGTAACAGTAAGACTAGAAGTGCTCGGATTAAAAAGGGTGTAAAACAGTCATTAGTTTTTCGCCCCCTACTGTTCAATGTACGTATCCAAGAAGCAATGACGGAAATAAAATAAAAGCTTTAAGAGTGGGATTAACATTCAAGGCGAAAGAATATCAGTGATAAGATTTGCTGATAACATACCTATCCTCGTAAAATTGCGTGATTTGTTAAATGGAGTCTAATAAGTACAGAATACGGATTGAGAGCAAATCAAAGAAAGACGAAAGTAATGAGAAGTACCAGAAATGAGGACAGCGAGAAAGTTAACATCAGGATTGGTGATCAGGAATTAGATGAAAATAAGAAATTCTTCTACCTAGGCAGCAAAATGACCCACGACGGACCGAGGAAGTAAGTTTCTCTATGTGTAGGTTTTTTTTTGTTTGTTAGTAATTCCCAATAAGCATCTCGACATCATTCGTTCAGTAATTATCAGCATTTAATTATTTTGACATTGAAAGCTGTTGTCAACTGCCATAGGTCAAAAGATATTATTCTTTACTGGTCTGTGATGCACTGGAGTCTCATAAGCAAAGAAACACATTTCTCATGAGAAGTGAAGGTCATTGGTACTCACCTCCGATTCATCGTTATCTTCAACTGATCTAAATATTTCTCGGCTCACCTATTCGTTACTTCAACTGCTATAAACACCTAAATTCATCAACTGGCGCTATGATTTCACTATTAATTTTGCTAGTTTACATTCTACATTACTGTAGCATTATAACTGATTTTTCGAGCCTATTTTGAAACTTTCTGCCAAGGTTTTCTACGCTTAGTGCATACAACTTGTTCTCTGCGGCTTAACAATTCCCGCTGGGAAACAAAACTGTTGTGAGTGTTCGTTGTCGCTGCTAGGCATACCCTGTCCGCTGATTGTCGGCCGTTGTGGCCGAGAGGTTCTAGGCGCTTCAGTCTGGAACCGCGCGACCGCTACGGTCGCTGGTTCGAATCCTGCCTCGGGGATGGATGCGTGTGATGTCCTTAGGTTAGTTGGGGTTAAGTAGTTCTATGTTCTATGATACTGATGACCTCAGATGTTAAGTCCCATAGTGCTCAGAGTCATTTGACCCGTTTGTCCGCTGATTGCGTCGAATATATGGACCTGACGGGAGTTGGATTTCGGTCTATCTTGTATATGAATCCAGGCGGAACAGGAGTCTGCGGTGTCCATTAAACGCACCCACTGTCGATGGGGATCCACTGCTTGTAGACAGCTTGTCCACATAGTGATGTGTTCGCTAACGGGCTGGGAAGAGGAAGGAACTGGGGTAAGGGAATGGGAAAAGGGAAGGAGATAGGGTGATGATTGCACACGGAAAAAAGCGCCCCTTGGCTACAACCTTGCGATAACAGGAGTAATTAGTGATGGAAACAATCGAATAAAAACAGTCGATTCAGTCGGCAGCGGTCTTACACATTCATTTCGTTCCAATGAAACCGAAGTGAGGGAGCAACGGAATGAAAACAGCCGACACAGTCCGGCTCATTCAGTTCTGAGCGGAAACATCCGCTCCTTTTTCCATTTTTAAACGATTACTGTTGAATACATTCTGTGATCGACTGTAGGCACCGTTATTGCCGTTACTTTTTTCTGCGTGCCAAAATTCAGCTTTTAGTTCAGTTTTCCGTCCAAGTTTATGAATAGGCATTTTCTTAATAGTGAATTTGTGTCTAGATCACAATACCAAAATGCTCAGTGACGTAGCAATGAAAGGAATTATATGACTGGATAAAAAGTGATACTCAACATCCATATTTAATACCAGAGGAGTGAAAAATTCGTATTCAAGCAAATAAATACATAAATTTTGAAAGTATTTCATTTTAAGAAATATGCTTCTCCCTGAAATAAGATACATTATTTGTCACCAAAAGAAGTTGACAAGTCTAGTCATGGTTCACTTATAACTGTAAAGGATGAAAAGTATGTAAATGAAATCAGACAAATCCGGAAACTGAAAATATTCGTATTTCTTAACTACCGAATCTGTCAGAGACGGAACGATGAAGACGAACAGCTATTGAATCACTTTTCACACTAATATCAATCTCGCTAAATTTTCCACATATTATACAAAGTTCAACAAAATCTTGTCGGTTGACAAGTCATGTCTTGTCCATATTCAAAGTATTTACCCTGCAGTATTTCAAAGTGCTTTACAGAGCACTCAAAGGTATGTATTCCAAAAATTACGTAAAGGCTGTAGCATGCAGCATGTAAAAGCACTTCATAGGCTGCTCAAAAGTATGTGAACGACATGAATTTTTCTTTCCAAATATTCAAAAGTATTTATCGAAAAAATTACATTAAGTGCGTAAATTGCAGTATTTCAAAGTACTTTGCACAATGCTTCAAAGTACCTGAACACTCCGAATTTTTTGCGCCATGTTCAAAGGTGCTTATTCTAAAAGTTACATAAAGCAGCAATTGTGTACGTTCAAAGTACGATATCCTTACAATAGACAGTGTAATACAAAACACAGCCAAAAGCTAATAATTTTCCACATATAGGTTGTTGTATGACGATTGTCACAAGGCAGAAAAGCAAGAATCAGGAAGACTAAACTCGCGAATGAGCGTTTTGCTTGTTCCGACTGGTATCGTCTTGCTGACATCCAGTGTACAGTATTTGACTCTGTTAGCTCGGCGTGATATGATGCTCATGCCGCACTGCAGAACACAAATGAGCACTACTATTGATTTAACTTACAGTGAAAAATACACTTTTCGGCGAGCGTTTCCTAACTAAACAGCGCTATTCTCCCGCCAAATGCTCGTCTCAATCCACACTCGTAATTTTATGCATATTTGTGACGTCGAACTTGCTACTGAAAAGAACAGGTAGGAGTTGACAACAAAATTCCAACTGAACGGAAATTTCAGTCCTGTGTTAATGCATTACTTTCTGATGCAGCTGCATTAAATATAGACACTATTAAAGGTATGTTTTCAGAAAGAATCTCTTGGACTTAGCTTGCTTACATGAAGATATGAAATCAAACTGATATGAAATCAAACTGATATGAAGTCAAACTCAGAACGGTTTTTGAAAAAAAGATGAGCTATAGAAACATTGACCCGACTATAGTAAATTAAAAAAGAAAATCAAACCTCTAGATCTGGAATTTATGTTAATAAATTATAATCTACAATTCAGTCGCTGAGTTCTGAGACCTCAAATTTGTTCCTGATACTTCGAGAGAAGAGCAGCCCAGAGAGAATTGACTGGGATCTTTCTTGGTGAGGCACAATTTTTTACTCCAGTTGCTATCTATATCCGTCATGCAAGAAAGATGGGGAAAGCTGTTTATTGCATGAAAACGTATGCATTCTCTGATGAATTTCAATCGTCGCCACAAGCATAGAATACAATTCGTGATGAACAATAGTACCGTATAAAGACTGGATTGGTCATTGATCAAAATGCCATGTTTCAAAAACAGAATGAATTTACTTCTCGTAGCATGACGCGATTCGGACTTGATCCGAAGCCAGTCTTATTTATTTTTATGTGCTTTTTACATACTTTATATACTTTTGGAAGCAGTGCTTTTTCGTTAGTGATGAATCCATCCTTTATACAGTACAAATGTTCATTTTCAGCATGGTAGGCTCTCTCACATGCGACTTCGTATCACATTTGTGCCATAATTTGTGGTATTTGTATTTCTGTTACATGGGAACGAGTATGTGACATACTCTCCATAAATAGTTAAAAACCGACGTTCCCTTAGGCAATGTAACTACCGAATTAGAAATATTGCATCTGTCCAAACTTTTTCAATATTGTTTCTTAAAAAAAAAGTTATCTTACTTTTCTTCCAGGGATTCAATTTTGTGGTCATGATGAAGTATATCTGTCGGTAACAAATCTAACAGCAAGCATATGATTTGCTTCAATGTTTTACTTTAATCCGACTTCGTGGGTAGCCCAGACACGCGAGCAGTACTCAAGAATGTTTCGCATTAGTGTTTTATACGCAGTTGCCTCTGAAGATGAGATACATTGCATGGGTAAACAGGCAATGAGGTAAATGAGTGAACGGTGAGCTGGTGAGTAGTGAATGGATGCACTATGAGGAGGTGAATGGACGAAAGGTGAACATTGGACGGGTGAAAACTGAACAGTGAATGGGAAGGAAGGAAGCAGTTATGGTACCTGTTAACCACTATCCTTTCCAGATACCCATTAACTGTTACTCGTTACCCGTTAATCTGTCTATCCATTCACTGTTCACCTGCTGACTCGTTCACTATCCACTCCAAGTGCAAAAGATCTTTCTGCAAAATGTTTCCAGTCATAACAAATGCGCCTTTAATGGGATCTATATTTATAAACACAGTTTTTCATGTAACAACAATAATTGTTCTAAATTTTTCTATGACGATTGTAAATGTGACAAAGTGGGCGGGACGGCATATATCTACAAGGCCATACTCGCTGGCTGAGCCTTCTGCTTGTGTAGACAAGTTTTGACATCCCGTCCATTTGACTGTCTTAGCTCAGCGTAAGACGATACGCGTGTAGCACTGCAAAACAAACACAGAGACTACTGATCTAATTTACTGCTTAAAGTGCACCACTTGACAAGAATTTCGAAAGTAAAGAATGTTATTTCCACGTCAAAGGTGTCGTCTCTTTCTATTCAGTCCATACTCCTAATTAATGTCCTTTACGTTCTTTTTGTTAAATACAGTACACGAAATAAAACTTTGGAGCTTTTGTATGCTTTTTAGCAACCTGTAAAGTATTTTTAAGTGCCACAACCTACACTCATTATGGAATTTTTCAGTTCCCACCATCTACCATATTTCATTTTTTAAATTTATCACCATCTGCCATGTATAATTTTTATTTTTTAGCCATCCGCCACCTTGATGATGTCATGTGTCCAACGTCATTGATGATGTCGTACATGCACTTTAATGATGTAGTTGCCCTTGGGATGCAGACAACCTGCACTACGCTTGTCCTTTTCAAGGCAACTGATGTGCAATGTACGTCTGAATATTCGCAGCATTCCTATTTGCGTATAGCCTAGGAACAGTTCGGAGATGATTGATTTATCCAGATGACAACGTAAGCTGTCATTACGCAGCATCTCTGAAGAAATGGTTTTTCTGACAATAACATTCATGAAATGGACAGGTCACCTTGAGTCCTGACGTAAAACCAACAGTACAGCTTTGGGATGAGTCAGAAAGGCGACTTGGCTTTAGACCCCAGGGCCCAACAATGCTACCTTCTCTGGGTTTCGACTCCTGAGGAAGAATGGCCTGCCATTCCTTCTCCCCCCCCCTTCCCCCAGAAATTCAGACACCTCTATGAAACTGTCCCCTGCAGAATTCAAGTTACCATAAAGGTAAAGAGTGGACACACCCCATGTTGGTGTCTACTAGCATGTGACTGAATATTTTTGATCACGCAGTGTATGTCATCATATCTGTTAAGCAATACAGCAGCCTCTTTACTAAATAAAGGTAGTATCCTGCATCGATCACAAAAGAAATTCTTTACATCACTGTTCTCGACGAAAAACAAGCAATAATCTAAATTTATTAGAGAGACAGAGATTTTGTCTGAAAGTGACCCAAGATAAAATGTAATCAAGTATTATTTTAGTATGCTACTGTTTCTAATATTCTAAATGTAGCATGAGATTGTCGTGTTTGTCCTACTGTAATGATACAGTTAAATTCAAATTTAAATATCTAAGAAAATTTATTTACTTAAGTAGTACTGAATGCAAACCGGCTCGGTTAAATTATCGATATTATACTAAAGGTTAGTGTTAAGGAAACTGCTATAACTGTGCCAAGATATAAAAAGTGTTATTTCTGTGATAAATGTTCATCGAAAGAAGAGGGTATTTTGTGGAAACATTAACTGGGAATGAATATAAGTTCAAATTTATTATCGATAACATTTAAGTGTGTTAGAAATGTAATTCAATTAAACAAATTGAAATCATAAAGGTAGAGAATCCACTATGGGTTTTCGGCTTCCAGACTTTTGATGTGAGCACTGGAAGGGAAGAAACGAATGGAAAATCAGAGGCAGTTGCAGTCAAACCTTCGCAGTGCACGTATCGTGGCGTGCCATGTCTGGCGATGTGAATCTTAAACAGTGAAGATTCGGTGTGAAAGTGCTTTATATTTTGTGTGACAGTCGCTTATAGTTCCTGGAGTCGCCTCAAGTTTATTCTGCGTCGGAAAGCTAGAATATCCGACTGATTTTATGTAATGGAATACTGAGCTGACGATGCAGCAAGTTAACTTGGCAACTGCATGTGTATGGTAGTTATAAATTAAACCCATCACTGTAGACAAGAATAGCTTATCCAAATTTTCATTCAGCAAGCAGCAACTTCAGCACCGATACGACACCAACCATGAAACCAAGACATCTTCGTACTAATCGTATTTAGCAGTATGTCAGTATGTTGCAGTCAACTCTATGGTTTACCACTGTTTTAATATATTTTTGTTAAATGTATTTGTTCGGTTGGTAGTACATGTTCTAAGGTATCAAGGGATCACCAATTTAGTATTGGAGGGAAGCGTAGAGGGTAAAAATCGTAGAGGGAGACCAAGAGATGAATACACTAAACAGATTCAGAGGGGTGTAGGTTGCAGTAGGTACTGAGAGATGAAGAAGCTTGCACAGGATAGAGTAGCATGGAGAGCTGCATCAAACCAGTCTCAGGACTGAAGACCACAACAACAACAACAACAACAAAACTATTTTTTAGAATCATTGTTCCAAAGTAGTATACTGATCCGAAGTTCCCTGTTAATTTTGTTAAATGTAACATTTGTGTCATTCTGTACGGTCAAAAGCTGTCAGTTAATTAATTGTGGTGTTACGACAATATTTAGGTATAGTATGAAAGCAGCTTCCAAGAATAATTGTTTACTTTCATTCTGAAGAGACAAAAAATTGTGGCCGCTTTGCTATGTCATTGTAAATTTCAATTTTATGAAATTTCTTATCTTTAAATTAGCTTTAGCAGAATATTGACTTTTTCAGTTGGCCTCCATCTTGTTACCAAGCAAAAATGTTGCCACAAATGCCGTTAATATAAATTTACTTCTAGCACATTCGAAAACATAGATTGATAGAAAGTATTAAAATTGCTCCTTCAGAGCTGGCGAACAAAACAATCTTCGTAGACATATTTTTTATAGTTTTCAAATCAAATGGCTCTCAGGACTATGGGACTTAACATCTGAGGTCATCAGTCCCCTAGAACTCTTAGAACTACTTAAACCTAACTAACCTAAGGACACCACAAACATCCACGCCCGAGGCAGGATTCGAACCTGCGACCGTAGCTGTCGCGCAGTTCCAGACTGAAGCGCCTAGAACCGTTCGGCCACACACGCCGGCGAATTACTGCAGTTTATCGTTTTGTGGTAGGTCCGTATTCATAACAGCAAGTCTCGTCACCCGTACTAGACCTGAAAATCGAACCCCGTCATCCAGAACTTGGTTTGGAGCGGAGCTTAAATCATAAACAGGTACCTCGCTAAGAATAGTATTCTTTTTGGTAACACGTGTCAAAATTTATTTTAGAGATTGTTGTTAATGTTTATAAAACAGTGTAATGTTGCGAAGTTTCAATAAAAGTTCTCTGCTGGGCGAACTAAAAGTTGTATTATCCTGAGAAGCGACACGTAGTCAGCACGGGAGAAACGAAAGTTCTTTTTTTTTTTTTCGCGAGACAGTTCCTGTGGATAGCGCAGGGTGTAGTAAGCCCGGCCGCCAACCGAATTCACTTTCCGTAATGCGGCCGATGCCGTATTTTCGCTTATGGAAAGATACAAAAATTATTCTTCACATAATTAATTCCATTTTAAGGAATATTATCGGGTAGTGTGGCTAAATATTGTCACACACGTAGTTAAAAAGCATTCCTTTCCCTACCACGTTACGTTAGAAAACGTATCGATTACACGCGATTTGGACATTTAGAATACAAAGGCAAATGGGTTACATGTGGAATCGGTGGGTTCGGTTACACTACTTTAATTGTATAGCTTGACCCATAAGAAAATTCGACAACTGGTGATTGGCTTCTGAGAGCTTCTGGTAACAGGTACGTTCAAGTTCCACAGGAAACATTTCCCAGAACGTGAGAGACAAGAAATGATAAATTTTCAACACGTATCGTTTTATGGACATACTGGGTGATCAAAAAGTCAGTATAAATTTGAAAACTGAATAAATCACAGAATAATCTAGACAGAGACATACAAATTGACACACATGCTTGGAATGACATGGGGTTTTATTAGAACCAAAAGAATACAAACGTTCAAAAAATGTCCGACAGATGGCGCTTCATCTGAACAGAATAGCGATAATTAGCATAACAAAGTAAGACAAAGCAAAGATGGTGTTCTTCACAGGAAATGCTCAATATGTCCACCATCATTCCTCAACAATAGCTGTAGTCGAGGAATAATGTTGTGAACGGCACTGTAAAGCATGTCCGGAGTTATTGGCGTAGGATGTTGTCTTTCAGCATCCCTAGAGATGTAGGTCGATCACGATACACTTGCGACTTCAGGTAACCCCAAAGCCAATAATCGCACGGACTGAGGTCTGGGGACCTGGGAGGCCAAGCATGACGAAAGTGGCGGCTGAGCACACGATCATCACCAAACGACGCATGCAAGAGATCTTTCACGCGTCTAGCAATATGGGGTGTTTTCTTTTTGGTTCCAATAAAACCCCATGTCATTTCAAGCATGTGTGTCAATTTTTACCTTTCTATCTACATTATTCCGTGGTTTATTAAGTTTTCAAACTTATATTGACTTTTTGATCACCCGGTACATTACCTTAAGTTTCAAGATGTTGTGCGGTAATTTGACGCGCTTTAAAATTTAAATAGTTGCTCAAAACAAGGTGTGTTGCAAAAGAACTTTAAGCAAATGGCAAATGATCAAGTTTTCCTGTATTAAAAGTGGAAGAATCATGGCCACACTGTTTCAGCTACTTCTCAAATAAGGAGTTAAAAAATAAAATTTATATAATGATGGCTATACGACACAAGTCTAACGACGAAAATTTGGTAGCAGCCAATTGAGTCATAGGTAATGAGTTAAGAATATTTTTCAAATATCTCAACGTTACTTGAACGTCAAGATGTAGAACTTAAAATGGATGATTTTCACAAATATTATCTGCACAAACGAGTGAATTGCACAAAACAACACTGTCCAGTCACATTAACGTGAATAATACAAAAGCCTGAATAACCACCTCTTGCAACGCCGAACGCTGCGATACATACACAAAGAGTGTCAGTGAGGTTCTGGAAGGCAGCGACAGGAACCTGGAGCCAAGCCGACTCCAGTGGCGTGGCCATCTGTACTGGGTTTCTCGACTGAGGATCCATGGCGAGAACAGACAGATCGAGGTGGTCCAACAGATTCCCGATTGAGCTTAAATATACCGAGTTTAAAGTACGATTAACACATCCTGGTGCTTTCGAACCACACACGTAAGCTGTGAGCTGTGTAATACGTTGTATTGCCCAATTGGGTTGATAATTTCGAGCCGAGCAAAACAAACTGCTTGTAGGAGGGGCTGACATGGACAGGGGCCGGATAGAAGCATACTCGTGTTGATCCATAGTGCCTTGCAGAATGACGAGATCGCCCAGACCACAACATTCCCTCTTCCAGCTCGGACCATACCGACGAGTGTCGCAGGCTATTTGCTTTCAGACGTTTCAGACCGATTGAACGGAAAACGTGCCGCCACTCGGTGGACGTCCAGATGTGGCCTGCAAAGTTCGGCCTCCGTCGCCAGTGAACAGCAGTCAAGCGTGGGTGTATGAAGCAGGCGCCTGCTGAGGAGGCCCAAATGCAGAAACGTGCGGTAACCGGTCGTTGAGCAGGTTCTGATGGTAGCCCATTGGTTCATCTTGGCGGCGAGTTGCTCTACAGTTGCACGTCTTTTCGCCAATACACGTTTCCGTAGGCGTCGTTCATCCTTGGCATCTATGACCCATTGTGAACAACCCGTTTTGGAGAGCGCCATTTTGCCACACACGCTATACAAGGTGCATTCAAGTTCTAAGGTCTCCGATTTTTTTTTCTAATTAACTACTCACCCGAAATCGATGAAACTGGCGTTACTTCTCGACGTAATCGCCATGCAGACGTACACATTTTTCATAACGCTGACGCCATGATTCCATGGCAGCGGCGAAGGCTTCTTTAGGAGTCTGTTTTGACCACTGGAAAATCGCTGAGGCAATAGCTGCACGGCTGGTGAATGTGCGGCCACGGAGAGTGTCTTTCACTGTTGGAAAAAGCCAAAAGTCACTAGGAGCCAGGTCAGGTGAGTAGGGAGCATGAGGAATAGCTTCAAAGTTGATATCACGAAGAAACTGTTGCGTAACGTTAGCTCGATGTGCGGCGATGTCTTGGTGAAACAGCACACTCGCAGCCCTTCCCGGAAGTTTTTGTTGCAGTGCAGGAAGGAATTTGTTCTTCAAAACATTTTCGTAGGATGCACCTGTTACCGTAGTGCCCTTTGGAACGCAATGGGTAAGGATTACGCCCTCGCTGTCCCAGAACATGGACACCATCATTTTTTCAACACTGGCGGTTACCCGAAATTTTTTTGGTGGCGGTGAATCTGTGGGCTTCCATTGAGCTGACTGGCGCTTTGTTCCTGGATTGAAAAATGGCATCCACGTCTCATCCATTGTCACAACCGACGAAAAGAAAGTCCCATTCATGCTGTCGTTGCGCGTCAACATTGCTTGGCAACATGCCACACAGGCAGCCATGTGGTCGTCCGTCAGCATTCGTGGCACCCACCTGGATGACACTTTTCGCATTTTCAGGTCGTCATGCAGGATTGTGTGCACAGAATCCACAGAAATTCCAACTCTGGAGGCGATCTGTTCAACAGTCATTCGGCGATCCCACAAAACAATTCTCTCCACTTTCTCGATCATGTCGTCAGACTGGCTTGTGCGAGCCCGAGGTTGTTTCGGTTTGTTGTCACACGATGTTCTGCCTTCATTAAACTGTAGCACCCACGAACACACTTTCGACACATCTGTAACTCCATCACCACATGTCTCCTTCAACTGTCGATGAATTTCAATTGGTTTCACATCACGCAGATTCAGAAAACGAATGATTGCACGCTGTTCAAGTACGGAAAACGTCGCCATTTTAAGTATTTAGAACAGTTCTCATTCTCGCCACTGGCGGTAAAATACCATCTGCCATACAGTGCTGCCATCTCTGGGACGTATTGACAATGAACGCGGCCTCATTTTAAAACAATGCGCATGTTTCTATCTCTTTCCAGTCCGGAGAAAAAAAATCGGAGGCCTTAGAACTTGAATGCACCTCGTGCTTCAGCCACGGTGGCACTTTCACAGTTTAAAAACTTAGTCGTTTCGGAAATAATTCCACTCTTGGCCGGAGAGCGAATGATCGTGCTCTTTGGACATTAGAGAAATTGCTCCGTTTGCTCATTAGGGCGACTGCACTGTGCTTCACGTTCCTCGACACGCTTTATACACGCCAAAGAAACTGATAGGCATGAGTATTCAAGTACAAAGATGTGTAAACAGGTAGAACACAGCACTGCGGTCGGCAACGCTTATACAGGTTGTAAATTTTAAGTTGACAAACCAGAACAACTCGAAAAATAAGCTTCATACAAAAAAATGTGTAGAATCCAAAGTTGATTATTTTCGAAGGGGACATCTGTTGGTGCTAAAATTAGCCTGCCACCCCAGCCCCGTGGGGATGGGGCGGGAGGCAACTTCAAAATTTCAAATGTGAACCCCCATTTTTTATTGCAGAATCAGATTCTACTAAAAAAACTACGTACAATTGGTCTCAAACAGTTGTTTTGATTCTTGGTAGTTGGCGCTATAATTCAAGAACCTTTAGTTAGCGATTGGGTTTTTTCTTTCTCAGTTAGACCTTTACTTTGTTTACTCTGTTAGTTAATGAGTTCACTTGTTAGTAATTAAGATGTTTGGTTAGTTAGTTAGCTAGTCAGATGATTTGTTTGATAATTAAAATTTGGCCACGAAACAAACAAAAATAACCCGAATCTGCGCCCGCATCTTGTGGTCGTGCGGTAGCGTTCTCGCTTCCCACGCCCGGGTTCCCGGGTTCGATTCCCGGCGGGGTCAGGGATTTTCTCTGCCTCGTGATGGCTGGGTGTTGTGTGATGTCCTTAGGTTAGTTAGGTTTAAGTAGTTCTAAGTTCTAGGGGACTGATGACCATAGATGTTAAGTCCCATAGTGCTCAGAGCCAGCCAGCCCGAATCTGCCCAAAAAATTAATATTTCGGTCAACATTTGTAAAACTCGAATTTCTCTCTCTCAAACTCCACCCTATGGGAAGAGAGGGAGAGTTTTAGTTTTAGCAATAAAATTTACGAAGTAAATAAGTATTTTTTTATTTATCCGTAACCAATTTCCACACAAAAATGAGAACATGGGTTTTCTTGAATTACAGCGCCAACGACCAAGAATGAAAACAAATGTTTAAGACAAAATGTATATATTTTTTATGTGGAATCTGATTCTTGAATAAAAAATGAGGGTTCCCATTTGAAATTTTAAAGTTGCATCCCGCCCCAGCCCCAGGACTCTGGGGTGGCGGGCTAATTTTACCATCAGCAGATGTCCCCCTCGAAAATAACCAACTTTGGATTCTACACATTTTTTCATGTGAAGCTTATTTTTCCAGTTATTCTAGTTTGTCAACTTAAAATTTACACCCTGTGTCTGGCGCAGTTGTTAGATCGGTTATTGCTCCTACAATGGCAGGTTATCAACATTTCAGTGAGTTTGAAAGTAGAGTTATAGTCGGCGCGCGAGCGATGGGACACAGCATACCCGAGGTAGCGATGAACTAGGTATTTTCCCGTACGGTCATTTCACGAGTGTACTGTGAATATCAGAAGTCCGGTAAAACATCAAATCTTCGACATCGTTGAGGCCGGAGAAAGATCCTGCAAGAACGGGACCAATGACAACTGAAGAGAATCGTTCAATGTGACAGAAGTGCAACCTTCCGCAAATTACTGCAGATTTCAATACTGAGCACTCAGTAAGTGTCAGCGTGTGACCTATTCAACGAAACACCATCGATATGGGCTTTCGGAGCCGAAGGCCCACTCGTGTTCCTTTGATGACTGCACGACACAAAGCTTTACGCCTCGCCTGGAGCCGTCAACATCGACATTGGACTGATGATGACTGGAAACATGTTGCCTGGTCGGATGAGTCTCGTTTCAAATTGTATCGAGTGGATGGACGCGTCGGGTATGAAGACAACCTCATGAATCCATGGACCTTGCATGTAAGCAAGGGACTGTCCAAGTTGGTGGAGGCTCTGTAATGGTGTGAGGCATGTGCAGTTGGAGTCATATGGGACCCCTGTTACGTCTAGAGACGACTTTGACCGGTAACACTTACGTAAGCTTCCTGTCTGATCACCTGCATCCATTTATGTCCACTGTGTGTTCCCACAGACTACGGCAATTCCAGCAGGACTATGCGACACCCCACACATGCAGAATTGCTACAGAGTTGCTCGAGGAACACTCTTCTGAATGTAAAAACTTCCGCTGGCCACCAAACTCAACAGACATGAACATTATTGTGCATATCTGGGATGCCTTGCAACGTGCTGTTCAGAAGAGATCTCCACCCTCTCGTACTATTACGGATGTATGGATATCCGTGCAAGATTCATGGTGACAGTTCCCTCCAGCACAACTTCAGACATCAGTCGAGTCCATGCCACGTCATGTTGCGCCACTTCTGAGTGTTCGCGGGGGCGCTACGCGATATTGGGCAGGTGTACCAGTTTCTTTGGCTCATCAGTGTATATACCTTCCACTGCTAATAGTGCCAACTGCCATATCTGTGAGTGGCTAGGAAACGTTGACGTCGATTATAGGTACATTAGTGTGAATGGACCCTGTAATATCGTTGTGACACGTAGGAAGGGAACGGGAAATACTTCACATTTTCTGAATTACCGTTGTGATAGCGACGTGTTAATGTAGATCTTTCTAGCTTGTATTGCTGATGAAAAGTTTCGGGTTTTCAACCCGGATGATTTATTCAGAACGTTCTTCGAAAAGCTGTGTTTCAACATCGTCACCAGAGGGAAATATGTAATAGTGACATCAATGGTAATTTGACCAGTATTAAGGTAAAAAAAAGAAGAAAAAAACACAGCCCCTAATTTTATGGCATGCCTCGTAGACCTGGAATGGAACTCATTATTTAAGATAGATGAGACAGCTGAGTTTATGCTACGTGGCTGCAGCTGACCTGGTTGTTACAGGAGCTGGAAGCTGTTCATTATCTTCTGCACCGGAGGCACTCAGGTGGAGCACCGTCGAGTCTACTCCTTAACAACAAGGTTCCAGTTTCCTGCAACTTCCGGATCGTCTTACAGTAATTTCCTCTAGGGAGCTGTTGTTGGCCCCCTAAGCAAGCAAATTAAATGACCATCAAGAATCACACTTTTCGCTCTTTCATTCATGTTTGCTTGTCAAATCGAAACGTTTGTCATATCATTATGTACTTATTAACTAATGTTGCTGTTATTAATTAAATGACTACAACCTTTCCGGGTTCATGAGAAGTTCTGATAACTGAGCTATAGTAAGGGATAGTCTCTTGTTGGGTACATTTCCCATACCTGTTACTATCATCACAACTTGAAAAGTGAAACGTTATTTTGCACTTCTCTTTCGTACAAAATGAACCTTTCTCTCAAAATCAGAGATCAAATTGCGCCCTATACTGCTACGATTGTGCATCATTGTTTACGTACCGGTATTTTCGTTATTGCTTTTTAAAATAACTGAGGCACGAAACGTCTCATGCTCTTGAGCCTTTTTCTTGTTGTTGTGGTCTTCAGTCCTGAGACTGGTTTGATGCAGCTCTCCATGCTACTCTATCCTGTGCAAGCTTCTTCATCTCCCAGTACCTACTGCAACCTACATCCTTCTGAATCTTCTTAGTGTATTCATCTCTTGGTCTCCCTCTACGATTTTTACCCTCCACGCTGCCCTCCAACACTAAATTGGTGATCCCTTGATGCCTCAGAACATGTCCTACCAACCGATCCCTTCTTCTGGTCAAGTTGTGCCACAAACCACTCTTCTCGCCAATCCTATTCAATATGTGATCTACCCATATAATCTTCAGCATTCTTCTGTAGCACCACAATTCGAAAGCTTCTGTTCTCTTCTTGTCCAAACTGGTTATCGTCCATGTTTCACTTCCATACATGGCTACACTCCATATAAATACTTTCAG
Organism: Schistocerca piceifrons; assembly: GCF_021461385.2. Lineage (NCBI taxonomy): Eukaryota > Metazoa > Arthropoda > Insecta > Orthoptera > Acrididae > Schistocerca > Schistocerca piceifrons. Next base: position 1,163,067,512 of record NC_060138.1, on the reverse strand, counting down.
AAATGACTTCCTGACACTTAAATCTATACTCGATGGTAGCAAATTTCTCTTCTTCAGAAACGCTTTCCTTGCCATTGCCAGTCTACATTTTATATCCTCTCTACTTCGACCATCATCAGTTATTTTGCTCTCCAAATAGCAAAACTCATTTACTACTTTAAGTGTATACTTGGAAGGAGAGACAGCATTGGTCGTATATTTTTGTTTATTATCGCAAAATCTATTTTCGGTCACTTAGTGACCATCTTCAGTGCTGTAATATATAACTTAAATTAGTAAGCACTGGTGTCAATATGTGATCGCCGTAAGCTTATTGACACCAGTGCTTACTAATTTAAGTTACATATTACAGCACTGAAAATGGTCACTAAGTGACCGAAAATCGATTTTGCGATAATAAACAAAAATATACGACCAATGCTGTCTCTCCTTCCATGTATACCCATTATCTGGTCGTAGTGCACAGGACACTATGGAGTCGCCAATCAATACTTTAAGTGTCTCATTTCCTAATCTAATTCCCTCAGCATCACCCGACTTAATTCGACTACATTCTATTATCCTCGTTTTGCTTTTGTTGATGTTCATCTTATATCCTCCTTTCAAGACACTGTCCATTCCATTCAACTGCTCTTCCAAGTCCTTTGCTGTCTCTGACAGAATTACAATGTCATAGGCGAACCTCAAAGTTTTTATTTCTTCTCCATGGATTTTAATACCTACTCCGAATTTTTCTTTTGTTTCCTTTACTGCTTGCTCAATATACAGATTGAACAACATCGGGGAGAGGCTACAACCCTGTCTCACTCCCTTCCCAACCACTGCTTCCCTTTCATACCCCTCGGCTCTTATAACTGCCATCTGGTTTCTGTACAAATTGTAAATAGTCTTTCGCTCCCTGTATTTTACCCCTGCCACCTTTAGAATTTGAAAGAGAGTATTCCAGTCAACATTGTCAAAAGCTATCTCTAAGTCTACAAATGCTAAAAACGTAGGTTTGCCTTTCCTTAATCTTTCTTCTGAGATAAGTCGTAAGGTCAGTATTGCCTCACGTGTTCCAGTGTTTCTACGGAATCGAAACTGATCTTCCCCGAAGTTGGCTTCTACTAGTTATTCCATTAGTCTGTAAAGAATTCGTGTTAGTATTTTGCAGCTATGACTATTAAACTGATAGTTCGGTAATTTTCACATCTGTCAACACCTGCTTTCATTGGGTTTGGAATTATTATATTCTTCTTGAAGTCTGAGGGTATTTCACCTGTTTCATACATCTTGCTCACCAGATGGTAGAGTTTTGTCAGGACTGGCTCTCCCAAGGCTGTTAGTAGTTCCAATGGAATGTTGTCTACTTCGGGGGCCTTGTTTCGACTCAGGTCTTTCAGTGCTCTGTCAAACTCTTCACGCAGTGTCGTATCTCCCATTTCATCTTCATCTACATCCTCTTCCATTTCCATAATATTGTCCTCAAGTACATCGCCCTAGTATAGACCCTCTATATACTCCTTCCACCTTTCTGCTTTCCCTTCTTTGCTTAGAACTGGGTTTCCATCTGAGCTCTTGATATTCATACAAGTCGTTCTCTTATCTCCAAAGGTCTCTTTAATTTTCCTGTAGGCAGTATCTATCTTACCCCTAGTGAGATAAGTCTCTACATCCTTACATTTGTCCTCTAGCCATCCCTGCATAGCCATTTTGCACTTCCTGTCGATCTCATTTTTGAGACGTTTGCATTCCTTTTTGCCTAGTCTTGCATAATATAAGCATGCCATTTTCCTTGTTCTTTTAATATTGGTATAATTTCTGTTCATCAAGTCCAATTAATTGCTGCTTTTGTGTAAGGCAAACCATTCTGTTGTGTTATACATCACATTATCACGGTATGCCCCCTCCCAGCTTTTCCGCTCTCCAATGACGACTCTGTACCTGAGTCCAAGAAATAATAATAGCAGGTAACGGAGGCGTTTCGACCAAGTGGGAGGTTTGATACTAATGAAAATTCATGTTCTAATAATCAGAGTTTCCTTATTATACTCCTGGTGTGGTGACTGTGATGTATGAAGACTCTGAACAATGCTTTCGGTGGACTGAATTTCAGTAATTTTCTTTCACAATAACTATATTTTCAAGGGATACATTACACTTTGCAATTGAAAATATTCACGCTTCACTTCCTACTTTAATTGCTTTGAACAGTTAATTCAAGATAGTTTGTAGGCGTTACATGCTCAAGTGGCTTATAGTTCATGTTATCCACAAATCAAACAAGGCGTCTTTTATGTGAGTTACGACGTATTAGTTCAGACGCTAATCATTCATCAACTTCCTATTAGACTTCCTAAAATTCGCCGGCCGGTGTGGCCGTGCGGTTAAAGGCGCTTCAGTCTGGAACCGCGTGACCGCTACGGTCGCAGGTTCGAATCCTGCCTCGGGCATGGATGTGTGTGATGTCCTTAGGTTAGTTAGATTTAATTAGTTCTAAGTTCTAGGCGACTGATGACCTCAGAAGTTGAGTCGCATAGTGCTCAGAGCCATTCCTAAAATTCAAAGTTTTTTTCGCTAAACGATGGTATTGTCAACAAAAATCATAGGAAGCTTCTAACCTTATCTAATAAGGCATTCCGATCATCAACAGCTACAGAAATTTCCACTGAAGCTTCACTGTTAGGGAATTCTTTTTTCAATCGCTTTTGTCTCCTGCAAACATGTGAGACTATGCGGAACTTACGTCGATGGACTCCATACAGTGAAGTCAAACTAACTGTAGAATGCGAATGGTTTTTACTTTGACTCAATGAGAGAATACAGGTAATTAATTGAAAATAATCTTTTGAGTTAACGGTACAAGATTTTCTCTGGTTGACTTTGCCTTTGATTAGACTTCTGTTAATTCAGTTCATTTCCTCTCTAAATTCCAAAACTATGAACCAGAAGTTGATTAAATAGGTCTGGCTTCGTTTCTGTGGCTGAAGAATGTTGAACCTGTAACTAAATTAAAGTGCATTAACAGTGGAACCAGGAACCGGCTATTCAGTATGAAACGTGGAAGTCAAAAGAATAAAGAAGAAACAGAAGTAACTTTGTATAAGGTTATTCAGTAGTACCTCCAAGGTTTAAGAATACAGCTAAGCGAAAACTACAAGACATTTAGAAAAATGACACATGTCTGGACAGAGCATCTGTCAAGTTTTTAACTCAGATAAGAAGTTCCCAATATGGGCAACATTTGGGGCGCAGCAAATGTAAATACTTTGTGTGTAACTCACTAAAACAGTCTCCTGGGAAGGTGTACTGACAGCAGCCCGCTTTGGAGATTTGTTATAATGCAATGCGACAGTCACAGATAATTTATCTAAGATTCTGACGCACCTGCCACGCCAAGTATTACCGAAACTTGAAGAGATGCTCATTCCACTGATATGTTTCATTTGTATGTATATCTTTCGGTTGTTCACGAAGTCGATTCTGAAACATTAGATACCTATGAACAACTACGTATATCGTCAACCAAGCATGGTACAGATATCCCTAAATGTCAAGCAAGAATGGCTGTGGCAGTAAGAACCACCTTACGTATCATAGTTTAGGACGTATGACGTCATAAACAATGAGGTGTGAAAAACTGCCGCATCATGTATGTAGTTTTAATACATTAATTCTTTACTGCAAAGACTTCTCTTGAAGTTGAGTCGCCTTAGAGACATCCCTGGCATCTGGCAGAGCTTTTGACAGCTTTAAACTGCGAAGCTCAAACGGCTGTATGCCAAAATAATAGCCGCCTATAGAGCTACGAAGAGGCTTTGTCATAGAGACGTTTAGAAAATCGCGTTGCAGACACGCGGAGCATCTGCCCCCACCGTACAGATACTGTGCCTACACATTTGTATATTATGCATATTCTTTGTACGACGATACATAATTACAAAGGTTTGTCACGACAACATGGAAATGAAATTTTTTCGGTACTGCACTACAAATGCAGTTCACTTTTTGTGATTCTTCAATTTCTCCCGGCGTGTTTCATGTCGAAATAGTTCACGGGTGAACTGCCGGACGGTGTCCAGCGGGCACAATATTCCGGCTCAGTAGTGGAAACGTGGTCGTTTGTCGAAATATTGTGTCCGTTGAACACCGACAGCCGACTGTTCACCCGTGAACTATTTCGATAGATCACTTTTTGTTTTCGTTTCTGATAGATAACTGGCAAAATGAATACCCAAGAAATGTCGGGTTTGTTAGATAATAAAGATACAAATTCGGATAGCGTAACATCGAAAATAATTGTTTTAGAGTAAAGGCATTGTCATCGGTAATTCTGTCCTACTCTATTCATTTTGGTATATTTGGCTGTTATTTATCTGCTCTCCACACGACAGTGCAGGAACTCCGCACACTCGAACAACCCCTTCATCCTAAATCTGAGAAACTATGATCACATCCATAAGTGGAAATACAATAGGGTGTCGAATTCATTTTTATTACTAAACGGAATATATTAAAAAGTTTAGAGAGAAAACTAAACAATAAAGGGAAGAAACGATATACAAATTGCACTGGCAGAATTTAATGAACATAGAAGTTTGCTCTTTTTTTTCTCAGTATGGCCTGCAGAACACATTGAAAATACTGTACAGATTTTATTCAGAGTATCTGAAGGAAGTACTATGAATATTTGGGAAGAACTCATACGAAAAATTTCTCGAACGATTTGCTCAACGAACAAACTGATTTGAGATACAAGCCGTACTTAAGAAATGTAATCGAAATTTGTGACGAGGAGGAAGGATAAACATACGAAACCACAGAAAATACATACACAAAAATTTTAACCGTATTATATCTACGCAGCAGACATATCATCCCTGACTCCTAAAACATAAAAAAATCTGAACACATATAGTATATAAGAATCCCAGCCGTCAAACAATTTTGATCACAAAAACAAATCATATTATAACAGCTCACAGTGGGTCTGAATGCCATATGATAAACTCCACCTAGACGTAAGCAGAAATGTAATCTGTAAAAATACGTTCTTGATCATTAGTAAGATGTAAATAAGACTCACAACACCCACACGTGCACTTGAAAATGGCACTGTAAGCCGAAAAAGACAAGCTTGTTGTGGAGAAGTACCTAGATACAAGCAATTAAATATTACCTGTTATTATACGTTATCTGTCTTGAGCTGACTTCAATCTAATTAAAAACTATTACACCAGACGCGTTTCGCTTTTATTTGCAAAGCATCTTCTGTGCTTATTCTGTAAATTGGATACACACGTTTGTACATTTTTTGATTGTTTTAGGTTAAAAACAGCGGTTTCTTTATAAAGTTGGTCTGCAAGCTACTTACGGTGTTTCTTTACATAATCTGCTCTTTCCCATCTTGCTAGCAGTGGTTGGTGTCGACAGGCTTCATTTCATATCTGCACTTGGCAGTTTTTGGCATTCTGCATTATTTCCTCGGCTGCACTATTTACTATCGACTTTCTTAACTGTTCTTCAATCATCATTGCTACAGTGTTTATGCCTATTCGTTTGTTTTCGTTCAGGTTGTAAGTGTTGCCAACCTGTGAAATGATTTTGTGTGTGTGTGTGTGTGTGTGTGTGTGTGTGTGTGAGTGTGTGTACGGGAGAGAGATAGAGAGAGAAAGAGAGAGTGAGTTTGTGAAATTGTCTTGTATGTAGGTAGAGAGGTGAGGGGGAGTAGATTTTTTTGTTTTGCAAGGGGGGGGGGGGGGAGCGAGGAAAGAGAGGGATTGCCTGCTGGACAGTGATTATACAATAGAATCTCGGAGGAAGTCGTAGTGATAAATGGAGCCTGTGGTTATATGTGTACTTTTAATGTTGTATTAAGTAGTCAAGCAGTTTAGAGTGTGTGGTTTTCCAAGATAATCTGATCATTTATGAGTTATTTCTTTTCTGTTATGATTTTTAAATAAGGTAGTTTTCTTGTAAGGTGAGGATGCGCTTTTTGTTGGTGTTTAACCTTATGATCTCCATGTCTGTGTCTCTGGTTGCAATTTTATGTTGGACTTGGTGTAAGTGTTTGGCAGAAGTTAAATGATTTGTCCTATACTTCCATACTCTTACACGTTCTTTGTATCTGGTCTCAATTGCCCTAATGGTCTGACCTATGTATCATCCATGACATGTATTGCATTTCAGTTGGTATATTCCTGATTTCTGATACAGATCAGTTTTTCCTATTGTTTTTGGGAAGTATTTCTCAATTGAGTTGTTTGTTTGGTGTGCTACTTTTATGCCTTGTTTTTTGAAAATATTGTATATTCTGTGTGTGTATTTGTGGTTGTATGTCATTGTGTACCATCTCTTACTTTCTGTTTCTTTCACACTTTGTGTTGTTTCTATTCTTGTATTTTGTGTATTTGTTTCTATGGGATTTTGTCCTTGTGTTGGTGATAGTTGGGTGTTTGTTCTTATCTGTTTCTTGATTTTCTTGCTCATCTTTGTTACTAAATTCTCTTTGTATCCATTGTTGGTGGCTATTTCTATTATAGTATTCATTTATTTTTTGTAATTGTCTGTATCTAATGGCACGGTGTTTAGTTTGTGGAGTATATATCTAAGTGCTATCTGCTTTTGGGAATTGGTGTGTTGTGATGTGTCATGTATAATTGTGTCTGTTGTCGGTTTTCGGTATTTAGCAAATGTATATTGAATTTAGCAAATGTATATTGGTTGTTTTGAATATTTGGTGTGATGTCCAAGAAATTTAACTGTCTATTTTGCTCTTTTTCTATTGTAAAATGTATCTCGTGATGAACAAAATTTATGTCTGTGTGTAACTGGTCAATTTTATTGTTTGGTTCACCTGTCAGGCACAATATCTAACCCAGTATAGGATGTTGTACCTATTGGGCACTAGGTATGGAACATGGCACGCAAACAAACGTATTATAACTAAATATTACATTGCAGCTACCGAAACTGATTTCTTTAATACAGAAGTTTAACTCTACATCACGCACTCAGATGATCCTAAATGACTTTTTATACTTATTATGCTGCCTTATCATCGTACCTTTCACTTTAATGCATTCTGTAAAGAGCTGTATTTTCGTTTGAACACTCATACGATATTTCTTCACATTGACGTGTTTCACAGTGCCATCCCTTCCACGATCCAGTAGCAAAGTTTGATCTGCACAACGTACATTCTACTGTTTCTCCGCTGTCAATGATAAAAGGAAACTCACTTTCGAAATTTCTGTTAAAATTACACTTTTGTTTTAGCACGATGAAAGAGCGAAAATGAATCAGTACTGCCAACAGCGCAAAATATAAACAGTAAACAAATAAAGATTGTAGAGCAAGTGGTAAAAGTGTCACTTCCTAGCGCATATACTTCTGCAGTGCGCAGCAAATTGCAAATCTAACATCCGGTAGCGTAATATATTTTAGTCAAGCGGAATTATAAAACAGTGGGACATTCGAGCATCCCCAAAATAATTTTCGGGACAGTGGGACATTTTGGAAACAAACGGGGCTATTCCTGAGAAAACGGGATGAGTAGACAAAAGATGCTCTTCACTGGAAACACTTATCCGCTTATTGAAAACTGAAGGTACACATACAATGCAAGTAATGGTTAACCCCTGCATCTCAGCAAAGCTGACTGGCACTATCAGATGAACGCACACAGCCTCCCAGTCGGCAACAGCAGGGAAGCCAATTTGCACACTGAACACAAACAAAACTCACATTATATTTAAAGTGTGCGATCGATTTCCAGCCTGTCGACCATTTACATGACAAACCACCGATTTTACACATCTACAGATAATACCACTGGCCCCGGAGACTTCGTCGGTTCCCAGCCTCACCGACTGGGACTGGTACTCTTTATGACGAACCTAAGCACATTGGTACCAAACTTTGCACGATACCCAGTACTAACAATAACCTTGCCTTTACGTGATATGTGGCATCGAGCAAGAAAACACGCTATTGCTCTTACTACCCGTCCAGATTGCCACAGAGGTTTTTCTTTTTTTCCTTGACGCTTCCCTTGGAACTTTTTCCCCCCCTCTCCTCTTAAAACCGCTAGTCTTCAATCGCTTTTATCCACTTCCTCTCACCTCGATAGGTCCATGTCAGTGGCTAATCCTACCCAGACGCACGGGCAACATCACATTCCCAAATCCGGTGAACTCCTTTATAAAAATTAAGAAACGCAGAGGTTAAAGTTATGATATATTTACGATGCCGTTGCGAACGTTGGAGGACTCCACCCTTGAAAAAATGAAAAATTAAATAAAAATTTATCTTCTACCTGTAATTACCTAGTCCCTCAACATGTATATTTCCGATATCCACAATGCCCTGGCGAGCTCTGCACGGAAGCCTTTTGCCGCCTCCAGAAGACTGGTCTGAAGAGTTTATCCCCTGACCTCATCGCTACTGTGTGCGAAGGTTACCTATATTCCGCCCGCAGCCTCTCGCTGTCCTATGGGGCCCGCGCGCCAGCATCCGGCGTGCGAAAATACACCAGAGACACGGTCGGCGCAACAAACTGTGAATTTACAACACTTGTGGACTACGTGAACAAAAGAGCAGAACACTTGCATCCCTTTTCATCTCATGTCTTCCCTGCAGGCCAGAATCGTACTCGAGTGGTTTGAAGAGCGTGATAGTGATCCCAGGTTGCTGTCTTTGCCACCAAATAAGACTGACCCGAACCTGATTGAATACATCTGGAACCCTATCTGGAGCCAGCTCCGTGCCCACAAACAGCCGGCCCATAATTTACGGAAATTTCGTGACTTGTGCGTAGACATCTGGCGTCAGATATGGGAAGAAACCTAACAAGACCTTTCGAATCCATGGTACGAAAAGTCACTGTTGTACTGCGTTCCAAAACTGGCCCAAAACGCTGTTAAGCGTTTGGTCACGTCAGTGTATAATTGCACAATCAAAAAAACAGACTCATATACGAGGCGTGTGAGAAAAGTAATGAGACTGAGAAAACAGCGAACAATCTTGCAACGCAGGTTTGTTGTTCTTGGGTAGACCGTTGAGTTCATCCCTTTCAGATGCTCAGTCCGATTTCAGCTTCGTACAGCCTTCATGTGATTTTTGAGAGCGGCATCAGTGAAGTTGTGTTTTTATTGAGTTCTCTGAAAATTGGCCGGCCGGAGTGGCCGTGCGGTTCTTGGCGCTACAGTCTGGAGCCGAGCGACAGCTACGGTCGCAGGTTCGAATCCTGCCTCGGGCATGGATGTGTGTGATGTCCTTAGTTAGGTTTAATTAGTTCTAAGTTCTAGGCGACTGATGACGTCAGAGCCGTTTTCTGAAAATGGAACAGGGGAATTTATAGCAACTTTATGCCACCACGTTTTGTGTTTAACTTGGGGAATCCGCGAGTGTGACCTTTGAAAAGCCGTAACAGGTCTATGGGGAACATTCATTACCAGGCGCACAAGGTTCCCGCTGGCACAAATCGTTTGCTGAAGGCCGGGAACACGCTGAAGGTGAACCTAACTCAGGGAGATCTTCAAAAACTGACGAAAACTTCGACTGTGTGTGTTGTCTTATGAGATCAGACCGAATGTGTGCCTCCAGGCCAAACTGTCACCCAAACGTTTTATAAAAATGTCCTAGAAAGACTCAGGAAAAGAGTGAATCGAATGAGACTAGAGATTGCAGTCAAGTATATGCCGCATTATGACAATGCCCCTTGCTACACGGACACTTCCATCATAGAAATTTTGCTCTCAAAAGGCATTCCTGTTTTTCCACTGCCCCCTGTTCACCCGATCTGATCCTTGTGAATTTATTCTTATCCTGAAATCGAAAAACGGCCAAACGGACGACATTTTGGGACTCTGCAGAACATTCAAAAGAATATGACCGACATGTTAAAGACACTACCAGCTGAAGTTTTCAGAGCCGGCCAGAGTGGACGAGCGGTTCTAGGCGCTTCAGTCCGGAACAGCGCGACTGCTACGGTCGCAGGTTCGAATCCTGTCTCGGGCATGGGTGGGTGTGATGTCCTTAGGTTAGTTAGGTTTAAGTAGTTCTAAGTTCTAGGGGACCGATGACCTCAGATGTTACGTCCCATAGTGCTCAGAGCCATTTGAACCACTTTTTTTTTTTTTAAGTTTTCAGCGCTGCTATTAACACTGAGAACGACGTCTGCGCTGGTGTATAACTGCCGGCGGAAACTACTTTGAAGGATTCAGTGTTGTTGTTTGAAAAAAATACAAGCAGAAACTTTGGTCGATAAAAAATTAGTCTCATTACTTTTTTTCATAGACTTAGTACTTCCTGATGCAAAATAAGTAATAAATGAAGAACGAATCTAACGCGACAGTGACGAAGCTTTAGCGGAAGTCATTTCCCCACAGTGCAATATCTTTTAGAAAATAATGGAACGGCATTATTAATGTTTCATTCAATTTACCAGTTTTTATTCTTGGCCTCCAAAGTAACCCTTACTACATTCACATAATTGCCACAACAATGTTTCCCATTCCCTACAAAATCCTCGAAATATTGTTTTATAATGTCTGTGTCCATGCCAAAATCCTCTTAATGTAGTCTATGACTCCGAAATAACTGATTGTACCACTGATTTTAATTTTAAAAGTAAGAAAACGTTACATGGTAGAAGGTATGAAGAGCAGTCATTTTCAGTTTTGACTAGAAACTCGTTGAGAAAGCTGAGTGGGCAGGTGTTTGCCATTGTGAAGGACCGATCTTTTGCCACAAAAGTGGCCTCTGCGTATGAAGTTTCCAGGGCAACCTTTTCATGACGCTTGAGTAGTAATGATGGTTGAGTATTTTAGTTAGAACAAAAACTTTGAAATGCGCAGTTCCACTGTAGCGGGGAGAATCTTCGAGCATCACTTTGGTGTAGGATCGAGACGTACAGTATTTGGGCGTGGACTCCTTCTGATAATACAAGGTGATGACTGGACTTGAATTTCGAAGCTGTAAACATGATCCTATTGATATAAAAGTTTTATGAGTATGGTGATCCCATGAGAAGGCCACTGTAACAGTGGACGAAACGTTGGTTTCTCCAGTAAATCCTTTTTAAGGTACGATGCGGTACCGTATTCAGAAAACTTTCACGTCAAAGGCCAATTAACAACTGCTGGCGCGCAACAGATCCTTGTTAATTTACATGTTTACGGCTTTAGTCGTGATCAAAAGCCCTTCTGGTCCAGGGTCGGCCATATACAACGTGCTGGTTGACTAATTCTGAATCGGAAAAGTCGTTAGTAACAGGTGACAGTTTCTGACGAGTACAGTACATAGCTGAGGGTTGTTTATTTGTGGCGGAAAATCTCATAATGGTTACGGCGTCTTTCGAACCGCAGTCATTGGGTAAAACGTTCTTGGTAAAATTGATGTGTCAAATTCTGATAAAATGTCTAACTTTTGGTGGCTACCTCTATCATTGTCGTCTGGGTCTATGTCTGACTGTCTAACTGAAGATGATGATAGACGTGATCATCAAAATCTTGGGACTTTATTCAAATTTGACGTCACATGTTTACCGAGCACGTTTTACACAAACCTCATATATGTTAGCATACTGTGTCTTACCGAAAACAATAACGAAACAAGTAGAAGCTGACATAAATCAATAGCAAATTAGACATATGAAAATACGAGAATGCGAAAAGTGTCATCGGTAGTACTGGTTAGCAATGAGAGACGATAATATTTCCCGATGTAACATTATTGTAAAGAACAGGCAAGCCACACATTGTGTGCGCAACAGATCGGAACAAATATGCTGAAAGGTCATTATCTTCACTGGCGCCTGTTAAAATGTTTTTTATGTTACAAGAATACTGCTTAACCTACTTTACCACTGCATATGTGTGTATGAAGCTTGATTAACAGATTATGGTTTATCGAATTCCACCTTAGTAGCAGCTGTGCTCCCACATGAAATACATAAATCGCTCCGAGCTATGCGCAGAATCATCTGCTGCGATTATTCGCGCTATTCCAGTAATTTCCATTCCGGCAGGCAACGTGCTCATGCAGAGACCAGAATTCCGAACGAGATATGGTATTCGATAAGCGGTTTCGCTCATTCCATTGGCTGTTAATCAGACAGCTAATTCGTAAACTAATACATGACTTGCCACTGCTGGCAATATCCGCCACGTTATCACAGTTGGCTTGGTTTTGATCCTGTAATTCCAGTTTCACCACGTGATACAGTTGACTTTTTAACTACTCGCCGCGAATCATTCGAAAACTTGAGTCTAATCATCTGCCGATGGTGCAAAAAACATTTCCAATTTTCATACCACATTTTCTGAGCAGCACTAGCACTTACTGATAATTTAGACCTCCAATAAAATAAATTTAAGTAACGTCTCTTACATATCTTATACGGTTGTAATTCCTGAACAAGAAAGTTTTTCCTGTTGCTGTTACATCTTTCTATGATCGTCTATTTTCAGGATAAAAGCAAAATTGCGCCGTTGCGTGGGTGTTAAAAAAGTGTTGTGAAATTAATACTAACCTCTTCTGCAACACAACATATTCAATAGCTACTGTGTGTCTCGCACATCATGAAAATTTTCTTCATTTATAAGAATGGCATCACAGTGACCTCTCAAAACAAAGCGTGTCACAATAAAAGTTGGAAAACCGCAGCTGCCAGGTAGCCACACCCACCGTATTCTCCTAATGTGGTCCTTTATCTTCCGTGGGTCCTCCTCGAAACACTTTTCTGAAGTTTGTTGCACCTACTGCAGAACAGCTGCTCGCATTTCCTGTAACTCTGCTAAATGATGTTGCGGTATCACATATCGATTCCCCCCCTCCCCACAAGATGTACTTAATCATGGGGATCGCACCGCCCAACATACGACGTGACACCGCTACCGAAGCCGAAAAAATCAAGCAAGAAAAGGACATTCGTCACTCTTTATATAGACACTAGCCAGCTGACCGACGGCTTTGTTCGAGGAAGAGTTTCCTGTCACGTACCCGTGCCCCGGAAGGGTCGGCTGCAGAGAATCGTTTGAAAAGGTGGGAAACCGACCTGAGAAACCCCCATAAAGATGTAGAAGAAGAACTGGCGCCGTAGTGGAGACCTACCATACACAGTCTGGAGAACCATAAACCGTATGAGAGTAAAGGTGCCAAAGTGCAAGACAAAGCCCCATGTCGTGGTCGTGCGGTAGCGTTCTCGCTTCCCACGCCCGGGTTCCCGGGTTCGATTCCCGGCGGGGTCAGGGATTTTCTCTGCCTCGTGATGGCTGGGTGTTGTGTGATGTCCTTAGGTTAGTTAGGTTTAAGTAGTTCTGAGTTCTAGGGGACTGATGACCATAGATGTTAAGTCCCATAGTGCTCAGAGCCATTTGAACCATTTTTTTGCAAGACAAACCTGCAGCAATGGGGTTTCCTAAAAGAGAATAAGAACACTCTCTGTCTGTGTGGTTCTGTCCAGGATCCTCAGCACCTGCTTATCTGTCCATATTTAGACCAGCCCTGCTCAATGAATGACTTATGGGAGGCAAATGGCAAGGCCATATTGGCTGCTGATTTTTGGAAGTCTGAAGTCTATAGTTCCGGACACGGAAAGTAAGTAAGTACCCTCCCCCCCCCCCCCCCCCCCCCCAAATGAGCGCCATAGCAGCGGAATTGCACATTTCTAAGTGACACCGATAGCCGTTATGCGTGATCCGGTAGACGCAATGGAGCACTCCCACTGAGCCACACCTGGCGGTAGTGACTCGGCCCTATGCATGCTTAGAGCCACTTCAATACGGGACGCTATTCGAAGTCACCTAGTCACTGCACCGACTCCACCGTTGTTACTGTTGTTATATGTGGGTTCCCTCTCTGTCTCTCTGTTACCACACTATTTGTAATGTTTTCATTTGCTAGAAGATTGGTTGGTTGTTTGATTTGGAGGAGGGGACTAAACAGCGAAGTCATTGCTCCCATCGGATTAGAGAAGGATGGAGAAGGAAGTCGGCCATACCCTTTCAAAGGAACCCTCGCCGCATTTGCCTGAAGCGGGTTTGGGAAATCACGGAAAACCTAAATCATATGGGGATGGCCGAATGCGGGTTTTGAACCGTCGTCCTCCTGAATGTGAGTCCAGTGTGCTAACCAGTAGACACCTCACTCGGTTTGCTTGGAGATATATAAGTTAAGTAAATCTTCTGTTCGTTGTGTTAACTTCTTGACTCATCATTTCTGTCCTGATTTCCTACGACGATAGTTGGCATACCACTCTGTATCCACCTCTCCATACCATTCTTTACGAAGTTAAACGCAACAGATTTCTGTGCAGAGGTTTCTTCATACTCCAGAATAGGTGGTTATCAGAACGGCCCAAGTCAGGGGAATACGATGAGTGTGGCCATACCTGGAAGCCCATTTCAGTGATGGCAGTCATGGTTACGACTCGTGTGGGGACGAGCGCTGTCGTTTTCAAGGAGCACTTTTGTGATGGAGCAAACTTTCCACACACCGTGTGATGTCCCTTCCCTCCTCCTTCACTCGCCGGGAGGAGATGCGATTCGTAACGATGTTCGTCCCCGTCGGTGTAAGTGGAACAGCACCTGTAACTCTCGTAAAGAACACAACTCCTTGCGTGGTTTAGAAATATTCTGTTATCTGTCCGCAACAGTCTTCTCAGTTTGAGCGAACTGGTAAAATGCAATCGTTTATTTTTATTTTTTATGCACGGTTAGTTCCGTGATGAAGTAAAATCTTGATTCTTGATTTCATAATTACGGTCGTCTTTCACATCATACAGAGCGAGGATGAAAAAATTGCCGTCTACTATTCCGTTGCGAAGCCGCTGCTGCGTCCAGTTATTAACAACGGTCCGACGTAACTCCAGAGATAACTTATGTTGGAGTAAACTTTTTTCTTTTTTTTTTTTTAATTCGCCGTAATACTGGTTTAAACTAATCACTCTTCACTGTCCATTATTCATGTATTCACTTAGTCACTTAAAATGTTTAAAGAGTTACGCGGCACGTAAGATTTATCTTTTCATTCAGATTTTATTGTTCTTTCTGTAATTAATTGTTTGTTCCTACAACATACGCACACCGATATGTCACTCAAGATTAGCTTCTATTCAGTTCAGTAATCGTGACGCTGACGACAACTTTTGACTAATCGGCGTACTTGTCTTTCTTCGTGTCTTCGTTTTATTGTGTCCTACTCAAGACTACGAATTTTTTTTCCGTCGTTGATCCATGGCTCTCAAGGTTTGTAACTGTTCATCAGTACAAAGGTTAAGTTCGATAAGCCAATATCATTCAGTCAGATCCTAACACCCGTCTTACTATACCGTCGCGTTGAGAACGGTAAAGATTAACCTTCATCAGTCGAATGACTGAGCAATACTTCAGTCTCTACCTTACGAATTATCAAACTTCCAAATCTGAAATAATCTAATAGCGTTTGCGTCCAGACAACAATCGCAAAATTACTCTAGAGTGACTCAAGAGCAACTAACTGAACATTTCTATATCCGAGTTGCATTGCAGTCGCATTGAATTTCCTTTTCCATGCGGCTACAGCTCTCTTCCATGGTAAATGTTATCTTTGACTGAATTACTTTCTTGGATTTAACCTTCGTTCATATGATTTTGAATTTATTCTATAGATGTTTGATAAAGAATCTAGGATAATCCTTTCCTTTTTATATGCTATTCTTAGTATTTGAATGATATAGGTATTAATCAAAATACACTCCTGGAAATCGAAAAAAGAACACATTGACACCGGTGTGTCAGACCCACCATACTTGCTCCAGACACTGCGAGAGGGCTGTACAAGCAATGATCACACGCACGGCACAGCGGACACACCAGGAACCGCGGTGTTGGCCGTCGAATGGCGCTAGCTGCGCAGCATTTGTGCACCGCCGCCGTCAGTGTCAGCCAGTTTGCCGTGGCATACGGAGCTCCATCGCAGTCTTTAATACTGGTAGCATGCCGCGACAGCGTGGACGTGAACCGTATGTGCAGTTGACGGACTTTGAGCGAGGGCGTATAGTGGGCATGCGGGAGGCCGGGTGGACGTACCGCCGAATTGCTCAACACGTGGGGCGTGAGGTCTCCACAGTACATCGATGTTGTCGCCAGTGGTCGGCGGAAGGTGCACGTGCCCGTCGACCTGGGACCGGACCGCAGCGACGCACGGATGCACGCCAAGACCGTAGGATCCTACGCAGTGCCGTAGGGGACCGCACCGCCACTTCCCAGCAAATTAGGGACACTGTTGCTCCTGGGGTATCGGCGAGGACCATTCGCAACCGTCTCCATGAAGCTGGGCAACGGTCCCGCACACCGTTAGGCCGTCTTCCGCTCACGCCCCAACATCGTGCAGCCCGCCTCCAGTGGTGTCGCGACAGGCGTGAATGGGGGGACGAATGGAGACGTGTCGTCTTCAGTGATGAGAGTCACTTCTGCCTTGGTGCCAATGATTGTCGTATGCGTGTTTGGCGCCGTGCAGGTGAGCGCCACAATCAGGACTGCATACGACCGAGGCACACAGGGCCAACACCCGGCATCATGGTGTGGGGAGCGATCTCCTACACTGGCCGTACACCACTGGTGATCGTCGAGGGGACACTGAATAGTGCACGGTACATCCAAACCGTCATCGAACCCATCTTTCTACCATTCCTAGACCGGCAAGGGAACTTGCTGTTCCAACAGGACAATGCACGTCCGCATGTATCCCGTGCCACCCAACGTGCTCTAGAAGGTGTAAGTCAACTACCCTGGCCACCAAGATCTCCGGATCTGTCCCCCATTGAGCATGTTTGGGACTGGATGAAGCGTCATCTCACGCGGTCTGCACGTCCATCACGAACGCTGGTCCAACTGAGGCGCCAGGTGGAAATGGCATGGCAAGCCGTTCCACAGGACTATATCCAGCATCTCTACGATCGTCTCCATGGGAGAATAGCAGCCTGCATTGCTGCGAAAGGTGGATATACACTGTACTAGTGCCGACATTGTGCATGCTCTGTTGCCTGTGTCTATGTGCCTGTGGTTCTGTCAGTGTGATCATGTGATGTATCTGACCCCAGGAATGTGTCAATAAAGTTTCCCCTTCCTGGGACAATGAATTCACGGTGTTCTTATTTCAATTTCCAGGAGTGTATTACCAGTGTAGATTTTATCGCCAAAAGTTGCCGTCAATGTCAAGATTAATGACTTCCCTACTTTAAGTTTCTACGAAGTTTGTTAATTGGGGTTTTCTGACTTTGGGGCGTTGCAACTGTCAGCACTCGCTTGTGAATACCTGCAGTGTTTACACCCTCCTTCCACAGAAACCACATCGTCGAGTGCCGACCTTGATCACTCGATGTTGTCCGCCCACATAATGAAAATAGTAGAAAAATTGGGCTATACTGCGCAGGGACTACGCTTCTACGGATTATCCTGCCTCCTACGGTTAGACCGAAGCACTAATGAATAATGAAGAAAAATATATTGTAAATCAATGTGGAACACCCCTTGTAATTCATGTCTAAAATATAGGAAGAGGTTTACTCGATGTGACATGTGTCTGATTGAGTGTGTAGCGCACTTTCGAAATCATAGACGCGATCGCTTACGGTTACCACTTGAGTGAGCACACAGAGCAGTTGCGGAAGATAGTACTCGTATCGTGGAGTTTTAATTCTTCTTTTAAAAAACGGTAGTTTACACTTAGTGAACGTTGTTTACCAGTTATTACCATGTATTTAAAACTAGGGACTTAGATGCTATACACATCATTAATAATGAAATGAAATGAAATGATCGTATGGCATTGTTGGCCGGGAGGCCCCATGCGGGGGAGTTCGGCCGCCGTATTTCAAGTCCTTTTTAGTTGACACCACTTCGGCGACTTGCGAGTCAATGATGATGAAGGACATACAACACCCAGTCATCTCGAGTCAGAGAAAATCCCTGTCCCCACCGGGAATCGAACCCGGGAACCTGTGCCCGGACATCACTAATAATGATGATCTATGACATCGGCAAAATAAAAACCGTTGGCACTCACCAAGTTACGGGGCCCGGCGGAAGAACTGCATCACGCTGTGTTTAACGTTGGAGGTAGGCGAATCAGTCCTGAAACAAAAGACAACGGTCGCTAAATTCGTACAAAGTCTATAACAAAATTAAAGAAAACAATGGTATTGAATAGATAATGTGTAAATTCGCTATTGTTGTCATTCCACTTTCGGATTCAGTAACTTGAAACTGTATTGTTTCTGAGATTTAAAACATAT
Source organism: Schistocerca piceifrons (assembly GCF_021461385.2). Classification (NCBI taxonomy): domain Eukaryota; kingdom Metazoa; phylum Arthropoda; class Insecta; order Orthoptera; family Acrididae; genus Schistocerca; species Schistocerca piceifrons. Next base: position 1,163,049,253 of record NC_060138.1, on the reverse strand, counting down.
GCGTTTTCATAAAGTCCACGTAATTTCAATCCCTACAACTCACCCTTATTTTCATCAGAATTTTGAACATCTTACACCATCTGACATTGTCGAACGCTTTTTGCACGTCGGCAAATCCTATGAACGTGTTTTGAGTTTTGCTTCCGTGATCAACCACAACTGCCTCTCTGGTGCCTTTACCCATCCTAAAGCCAAACTGATCGTCATCTGACGCTTTCTCAGTTTTCATTTTCATTCTTCTGTATATTATTCTCGTCGTCAATTTGCATGCATAGCTGTTAAGCTGATTGTGCGATAAACCTCCCACTTGTTAGCACTTACTCTTCGGAATTGTGTGGAAGGTGTTTTCCCAAGAGTAAAAGGGTATGTCGCCAGACTCATTCATTTCACACAAAACCGTGAATAGTCGTTTTTTGCCACTTGTCTATCCCTTCTGCCTTATTCAACCATAAGTCTTCCAAAGCTCTTTTAAATGCTGGTTCGAATACTGGATCCCCTATCTCTTCTGCCGCTACTCCTGTTTCTTCTTCTATCCCATCAGATAAATCTTCCCCCTCATAAAGGCATTCAATGCACTCTTTCCACCTCCCCGCTCTCTCTCTTCTGCATTTAATAGTGGAATTTTTATTGCACTCTTAATTTTACCGTCTTTGACTTTTGTAACTTATTGAGTGCAGGAATCAGTCGCCCTTTTTTAGATTTTATTACGCAAATCCAGATTTCGGCTAGTGGCTAGCCATTCTCAATGCATTATTTTCTATTCTCGATGCATGTCACTATTGTTCGGGTGTCAATCACATTTCTTTGAATAGTAATATGATAGTATGCTGGGCGTGGGTGGAAGATGGGGTAGAGGCGTACGTGCCCGTAGTCCCACTGCCGTTAACAGGTTCGCAAAAGTTCTTGTTGAGACATATGGACACACAACTTTCTCATCTGTGCTGTGGTAACTATACGATCTGCCGTTGTTGCCCTTACAATACGACGATTCAGGCGGGAGTCCGTGCTGCGTGGACGTTCAAAACCCCGTCTACGAGTGGGAGAATCTTCTCAAACAACTAATACCAGCATTGTTTCACAACTGATACAGCACGTACAATAATGGTAAGGTAATTCTCCGAAAGGAACATCCCGCCACTCGGAAGGCGCAATTTGACTCCTTTCATACATGGCTGTAGGAAGCACGTGTACGTCCCCAAGGGAGGGTTGCCTGCTTGCCTCACACATTTGCACCAGACTGACAAGGGAACCTCCCCAACGCACCACCCTCAGATTTAGTTATACGTTGGCACAGAGGATAGGCCTTGAAAAAATGAACACAGATCAATCGAGAAAACAGGAAGAAGTTGTGGGGAACAATGAAAAAATAAGCAAAATATACAAAATGAGTAGTCCATGCGCAAGATAGGCAACATCAAGGATCATGTGAACTCAGGAGCGCCGTGGTCCCGTGGATAGCGTGAGCAGCTGCGGAACGAGAGGTCCTTGGTTCAAGTCTTCCCTCGAGTGAAAAGTTTAATTTTTTTTTATTTTCGCCAAGTTATGATCTGTCCGTTCGTTCATTGACGTCTCTGTTCACTGCAATAAGTTTAGTGTCTGTTTTTTGCGACCGCACCGCAAAACCGTGCAATTAGTAGACGAAAGGACGTGCCTCTCCAATTGGAACCGAAAACATTTGATCGCAAGGTCATAGGTCAACCTACTACTCCACAGAAAAATCCGTCTGATATATTCTATACGACACTGGTGACGGCGTGTGCGTCACATGACAGGAATATGTTGTCGACCCACCTAACTTGTACACTTGGCGAATGGGTAAAAAGATTCTTCTACCTTGCCCGATTTAGGTTTTCTTGTGGATGTGATAATCACTCCCAAAAAAGTGATGAAAACATAAGAGTTTATCACATAAACTGCAACAAATGAATGCAACAGTTTCACAGTCGCAGTTTTCCCTGTGCTCTTTCAAAACATATGTTTTTAACATTTTCCGAGTGTAGACCGTCAAATCTTGCATATGTCCAAGCATATCTGAACATGTCCTGGAATTTTGGAGAGCGAAGCTGATTATGTGTGATTGCCTGATCTTTGATAATTGTCTGAAAATAGAAAAATTAAAGTCTTTACTCGAGGGAAGATTTGAACCGAGGACCTCTCGTTTCGCAGATGCTCACGCTAACCACGGGACCACGGCGCTCTTGACATCATACTCTCCCTGATATTGCCTATTTTACACATGGACTACTCAGTTTGTATATTTTGCTTATTGTTTTCATAGTTCCACACAACTTCTTCCTGTTTTCTCGATTGATCTGTGTTCAGTTTTTCAAGGCCTATCCACTGTGCCAACTTATAACTAACTCTGAGGGAGGTACGATGGGGAGGTTCCCTTGTGAGTATTCTGGCTGTGATTGTTCCCTATTGAGAGGCAGACATAGATGCGCCCTTGTAGCTATGCCATTACGCTATACGTCGGTGGACGACTTTGAAACCATTATCAGAACTTCTACCGCCCAGGTGGCCTATGCCGTCATCGGACAAAAATCCTGGTCATCTTTCCCGGTAGTGTACTGCGTAAACCCAGATGACGTTCCCGCAAAATGGGTCTGCGAAGGAACGGTTTGGGACTTAATTGCAAATGTCTGGTCACGAACTACCACCGACTTTGGCATGAAATATTATCTTAATTACTATAATATAAACTGTTCGATTAAGTCTCTATCTAATTGCGTTCGAATTTTACCCATGACTTAATTTAACAAGGAATATTGATCTACTTCGGCACGTAACTTATTACAATTTACTGTACACTCACATCTGTTTAAGATGGTTTTCCATATGAAGTTGGTATATTTGGATGGAACACTGCACTGTGAATCCTTTGAATCACCTGTGTAGCTGTCTAGTTGCTCAACTGTTTCAATGGGAGTGCTGCACACTTCACTTTTCAGAAAAATCCAAAGGCTGGAGGCCGAAGTAGATGCCCTGCTCAACCTACCCATTTCGACCAAATCAAGCAAGTACCACGTTCCCAACTCTGCGTAAACGGAATAACGCCAAGCGATCTTTGAAGATCCTCTCCCAGAAACGGAAGGTACCCTCTCCCATTGTCATGGAAGAATGTGTGGCGCAATAAAACGATGAAGTGGTACCCCTAACCAAACGTTCAATGACGGACGTCACTGGGGTGTTGACTTGTGAACCTCTTCTGGGTTACCGTGATGTTTGATCCCAGTCCAGTAAGGACAATCGAAAAGTTCAGATACTTACGTGTTAACGAGGGCAGTATTTCATGCTGAAGAATCACAACCACACAATCGCAATTATCTCGGAAACTGCTCTTTCGCAGAGCAATGTTTACCTGAATTGTTAACATTCGTTGTGACTACTTTGACCGATTTCATTTTTCGCTATTAATTGTGGTACACAATCTTTCACCCCTTGTTAATTATGTAGTCCCTGCAGAGGTACTACAGCCATTTCAGCTATGTAGCGAGCCATCAGGACGGGTTATTATAGGTGTGATGGGGAATGACAGAGTTTGTTTGCCACTAGCAATAATAGTTGTGGCACAAGATTTTTTGTGTGTCCGTGAGGACGACAGTAGAAGAGCAAGGAACAGCCGTAGGCTCTTCCAGGAAAGCATCCGGGCTTCTACAAAAGCGTGACCGGTTTGCTTATGAGCGCAGGCGGCGGCATCTCGCCATAAAGTCAGCCCACGACAGCAGACCGGTCTCCAGCAGATCAATGGCCTGTGGCCTGTATTCTGGAGGCGTATTGTCCACCTCGGGTGTGCAAGCAACAGTTTTATTATTTGCTCTTTGAAGGAGGGCGTTGTCCACCGCAGGTGTGGAATACTCGTGCGTTTCTCTGGCGCAAGAGCATAGATTTTGGCAGTAGCTTTGCCACGTCTAGGCAGGTATTGGCGCGGTATTGTAAGTACGCCATTGGCGCACTTTGCGCTGGCATCTTGGCCGTTGGATTGGACAATTTTTGGTGACTCCACAAGGATTCGGTGTAGAGGAGGGAAGGGAAGATAGATTTTGGAGGCATTCGGTAGATGTCTACCGTAGAGGACGATCTGAGCAGTTCGGCCGAGGTACAGTGTACGTTAGTCAAATTGGAGGAGAGACGCCGCAGTCTAGGTTCTTTCAGGGCGCAGACCCTGTGAGCCGTGCGCGGCTCGTGTTCATCCCGTTTATTGTTTGTCATCTTTCTTACGGTACTGTCGCTTCGTTTTCTTATTCCATTTACTGGCGTCACTAACTGCCTGCCTTACCTGCAGCAGCAGCGCTTATCGATAAGTGCACTGTCGTACCATCTCTGGAGACACCGATAGTATTTCCGGGTCGTCGTGTGTCTGGAGCGGAGTTGGGAGCTGAGTCGGGACGCAGCAGCAGTGAGTCGGCGACGGAGCGCCAGTGAGCTGCGGACAGCCAGTGGTCGCCGACCGCTGGCAACACATATGAACTGTGTGACGGAAGGAGATTGGAGCGGGACGACCGCTGGTTGGTCGTTCGGTTGGTCGTCTTATCGGGCGACGTGTGTTGGGCCTTTTCACTGTTTCTGGGTCTCATCACTTGGTCATCGTGCCAGACATGGCTCGGTTCCTTCCTTGCACAGAGATGTCGTGGCCAATGGGCAAGAGTTACCTCTGCATGGATGGGTCCGAGCCAGAGTTGAGTCGGGTGGGAGCTGCAGTCAGCTTCGAACCGCCAAGACTCGTCCGACCGTTGCCGACACACGTAACTTGAGTGCGAACGACCTGGGTTGGTCTTTCGATCGGTCGTCTAATCGGACGACGTGTATTTGGTCGCAGACCGCTCTGTGGAAACTCTCTGTGTGTCAAATTGATTCGTCCTTGTTGCTCCACAGTGATTGCTTTTACGATTGTTGGGGTTCTTGTGCAAGTGTGTTTACGTGGAACCGTGTGTAGCTTCTGTGATTTCATTGAGCAGATGAATGCTGTCTGAGTACTGGAGTAGTCAGTCGGTTGGTTGAAATAGAGCAGTGAGTGTGTCGGGTGGAAGGGAATTGATTAGGCAGTTGGTTGGTTCCTCAGCCGTCCCTAGGCTGTGTTGCAACACGATTGTTCAGTGTTACGCTCGGCTGCCTGTATCACCTAAACTGTGGTTAGAGGTTCCTATCCAGGCCGACCCTCTGAACACTTCTGAGCACCACTGTTTGTTGTATGTGATTGTCATTTTATTTCGTCGCAGGTACTGTGACAGGCCTTCATCCGTGTGTTAATATCATTTGTTTTATGTTTAGTACATGGCCTTCAGCCGAACTTCATAACATTTTCATTTAAAATTCTTGTTGCTCTGTATTCAAGCCTTCAACCACGTTTGTTTCAGAATCTGTGGCTTTAATGTGTAAATCCTTGACTGTAAGGTTTCTCTTTAATTATCTTGAATTCTTGAAACGGCCTTCAGCCGTGTTCTGTAAATGTTTATCTTAAGGTTGTCTTTAATTATTCTTGAGTAACTGTTTGGGCCTTCAGCCGACAAGATACTTTAATTTTTCTTAAGATGGTTTCCCATTTTACTGTGTAAAAGCTCATCTCTAAAGCCTCTCTTTTATTGTGTAAAGAAAAATTTTTTATTGGGTCTTCAGCCGAGGAATTAACTTGAATTTTCCTTATTATGGCCTTTAGCCGGAATGTTTAAGTCCTTGGCTTTTAAAGAACTTCCTTAGCTGACCTGAATATATTTAGCTGAGAAGATACTGTAATTTTGCTTAAGTAAGGCCTTCAGCCTTTATTTTAAATCATGGTGTTTTAAAAACAATCATTTAAACTCATTCTAGAGAAATTAATTGGGCCTGCAGCCGTGAAATGATCTTAGTTGTTTTAAAGAGAAAACTGTGCATTGGTTTGAGGAATGAAGTTGTGTGTGTTCTTGTGTAACTAACAGTAATTGACCTTGGCCCGTTTCCACAACATGATCCGCTCTGTCCTGTGGGACCAGATTTCACGGTGATTCTCTGAACATCTCTGTGCAAGGGTGCGCCGGCCTCAGCCTTTGCAGTTGGGCACCTGTGACCGGTCTCCACATCACCTGTTGAGAAGTTCAACGTTGAGCATATTGGCAGCCTGGGCCGGTTATCAGGTTTCGTCTGAGGTCTTAATTTTCACTGTAGCGAGTCCATTTGACCTGCAGTCCTGTATTACAACCAACCTATGTCGTACTGACGTTGAACTAGCGGTTCACAATCTCGATCAGTAGCTCACATATAGCCAGAAAGCATTGTTGCTATTACCCTGAAGGAGGCATCGTTTTAGCTTGGCCCTCCTCCCCCAAATCCCTTTAATAAATTCGATTGCCATCGACATCTGTCCCCCTGCGTGTATTTCTGGGAATGCACCTGTGTAATTTGTAATAAACTAAGTGTGAATGGAGGAATATTTCATTTCAGTACCCTATTAATCCCGATCATTTGAATTATAACAAATTTTTGTGAGCTGAGGGTAGGGAAATTTACAACCTTGCATAGTTTAATGTCTGTCATAAGAAGAGCTACATCCAGAATGACCCGACCGATCCACTGCAAACTGGATGGACATGTTTCACACCGTCAGCTATGCCAGTGATGAAGTTTGCGCTGTAGGTCGTGAACTCGGGAAGCGTGGCTTATCCCTTGATGTCCTGCTCATCGGATGACGTAACAGGTCCCCAAACGGCTGTACTACAGCGGGTAGCGTAGTTAGATCAGTTGCTTATGCACCATGCCAGGGCGACACATTCGACAGCACGTTTTCCAAGCATAAGAGCTCGAGAGGGACTGCAGGAGGTTGGGTGGTCCTTCCCACCTATTGCGCATCACACCGTTGTCCGTTGGCAGCAACGGATGCAGGAAAGCACGCATACATAATATACAGGGTTATTACAAATGACTGAAGCGATTTCACAGCTCTACAATAACTTTATTATTTGAGATATTTTCACAATGCTTTGCACACACATACAAAAACTCAAAAAGGTTTTTTAGGCATTCACAAATGTTCGATATGTGTCCCTTTAGTGATTCGGCAGACATCAAGCCGATAATCAAGTTCCTCCCACATTCGGTGCAGCATGTCCCCATCAATGAGTTCGAAAGCATCGTTGATGCGAGCTCGCAGTTCTGGCACGTTTCTTGGTAGAGAAGGTTTAAACACTGAATCTTTCACATAACCCCACAGGAAGAAATCGCATGGGGTTACGTCGGGAGAGCGTGGAGGCCATGACATGAATTGCTGATCATGGTCTCCACCACGACCGATCCATCGGTTTTCGAATCTCCTGTTTAAGAAATGCCGAACATCATGATGGAAGTGCGGTGGAGCACCATCCTGTTGAAAGATGAAGTCGGCGCTGTCGGTCTCCAGTTGTGGCATGAGCAAATTTTCCAGCATGTCCAGATACACGTGTCCTGTAACGTTTTCTTCGCAGAAGAAAAAGGGGCCGTAAACTTTAAACCGTGAGATTGCACAAAACACGTTAACTTTTGGTGAATTGCGAATTTGCTGCACGAATGCGTGAGGATTCTCTACCGCCCAGATTCGCACATTGTGTCTGTTCACTTCACCATTAAGAAAAAATGTTGCTTCATCACTGAAAACAAGTTTCGCACTGAACGCATCCTCTTCCATGAGCTGTTGCAACCGCGCCGAAAATTCAAAGTGTTTGACTTTGTCATCGGGTGTTAGGGCTTGTAGCAATTGTAAACGGTAAGGCTTCTGCTTTAGCCTTTTCCGTAAGATTTTCCAAACCGTCGGCTGTGGTACGGTTAACTCCCTGCTTGCTTTATTCGTCGACTTCCGCGGGCTACGCGTGAAACTTGCCCGCACGCGTTCAACCGTTTCTTCGCTCACTGCAGGCCGACCCGTTGATTTCCCCTTACAGAGGCATCCAGAAGCTTTAAGCTGCGCATACCATCGCCGAATGGAGTTAGCAGTTGGTGGATCTTTGTTGAACTTCGTCCTGAAGTGTCGTTCCACTGTTATGACTGACTGACGTGAGTGCATTTCAAGCACGACATACGCTTTCTCGGCTCCTGTCGCCATTTTGTCTCACTGCGCTCTCGAGCGCTCTGGCGGCAGAAACCTGAAGTGCGGCTTCAGCCGAACAAAACTTTATGAGTTTTTCTGCGTATCTGTAGTGTGTCGTGACCATATGTCAATGAATGGAGCTACAGTGAATTTATGAAATCGCTTCAATCATATGTAATAGCCCTGTATATAATTCACCACAGACACACATTCTATCAGAATTCACAAACATAGAGTCGACAGCAGTCTTCAGTGCCGTCCACACACGTGGCGAGCATAACTAGGGCAGTTGGTTACAGAGCTGAGTATCTAACTCTGGACATTTACAAGGACGTGTTGAAAAGTAATGGTACCGAATTTTTTATGAGAAAACAGTTTAAGCTTTTTTAAATAAAGCAAACGTTATTACCATTCCACACCTTTATTCTTCATGTCTACAACTTTATTTCTCAGCATAGTCAGCCTGGTGATGAACACATTTCTCCAAACGAGAGACCAGTTTGTTGATACCGTCACTGTAGAAGTTTTGACTTCGTTGACTGAGCTTTTACCTCAGTTCTGCTTACACCGCTTCATCAATATCAAAGCGGAGTCCTCGAAGGTGTTCTTTAAGTTTTGGAGGACAGCTTGGAGGCTGATTGATGAAAGTGAACCCAAGGCGTCGGATTGTTGCAGATGCCGCAGTGTTGGTGTTTGGTCTCGCATTTTTATGTTGAAGGAGAGCGTGCTCCATGTGTAGACGAACTCTTCGAAACCGAAATTCGATTACAGCACGCTGTTCCCCGTGAGCCGACATAGTCACGTTACACACCACTATGTTACACGCTGCAATTCGGAGCTCTTTAGCGGCATAGCGCTGTAAATGTGCAAATATGAAGAGTACAATGGAGAAGATTAATAACGTTTGTTTTATTTAAAAAAGCTTTGAAGAGTTTTGGCATAAAAAATTCGGAGACATTACTTTTCAGCGTAACATGACCGGTACAGATCGCTTCACGATTCTGTATCAGCTCAGTTAGGTTTTATTTTTATGTCATAGCGGTCACCGTAATATTTTGGGTGTTGGCTATAAGGATCTCATGCAAAGAACCGAAATCCAGAATGTGATTTCTGCTGAGTAGCGGCAGAAGGGCGTCGGTCAAGATGGGTTGCGTTCCTCGGCATATCCTGAAGTCGCTATTTCCGTTAGTTGATCCCTTATGTGCGGCTGCGAAAGTGCCTTATAAGCCCACTGGATGGACCCAAGGATCTATTCAGCATACGTGTTCCCATGTAACATGAGAGCCTCCCATTCTAGACACTGTGTATACTTCGCCAATCAACAGTAAAGGACAGGTCAAACTCGGTACCAACCTAGTAAATTGTTTATGAGTCTTTGTACACCATATGTCAGGGAAACTTTTGCAGCGTTCCTCTCTATATTTATGCTTCGAGGAACATTTACGTTCTTCACATTCGCTAGAAGCTTGCTTCCGCCTCTCCAAAGAGAATTATGCCTGAGTACAGTAAGAAGTTTAAGAGTTCTTACCATTCGCTTCCTGGGAGTCGTCTCGTGGTGACTAGCATCCTCTACCCAATATTCTGGTAAATCACTTCCTGACCTTCTTCCCGTGTTGACGGTGCAGTTTGAAGATGAAAGTGTCCCTTTTTTCCACAGCATAAAGCGTTAGTTTCGTATTTCAGAGATTGTACTCCGAGCTGCTCGCATTTATCTGGTTGTTTGTGCATCTTGGACGGAAGTTCATTGGGATTACGAGTTGTGCGGATGAGGATCTCTCGTTTTGTTCTTGTTGCAGTCTAACCAACGAAGTCAGTCAAATTCCCATATGATTAACTTCACTATTTCATGTTGTATGTTGTATGTTAACCGGGGACCTAGAAACGACGGAGAGGCTCCGTCCCCGCCGCAGGCACAGTGGTCCACAACCCCACGACGACCAACGCAGTCCACTCCAACCCTCCGCTGCCCCACACCCAACCCAGGGTTATTGTGCGCATCGCGACTTCTCCATTATGAGAGCACAAATCCAATGGCTATGATAGGGGCCATTCAGCAACCTGCAAGTGCTAGTACCTGGGACTCGCCGCACAATAAACGTTACGGTACCTGCCGCTCATGCCCCTGCAGCGAAGCGATCGACAGGCCCAGTGTCGACAATGACGAACGTGGGGCCCTGCAGCTTGTCTCACTTCTGCCCTGAAGACGACAGCCACATGATACGTGCCTGGAGGTGCTGTGCAGAGAGTCACAAGGAGAAATTTGTTGTCTCCCATCACACGTCCCCCGAGCATGGTGTGCTGACGCGGGGTGCAGCGTCCTGTGGTGCCCTTTCACCGTAAGTACTTCTAACGGGCTACATACGGTACATGGAAGAGATTCTGCAACCGATAGGTCTGCTGTTCATGGACGCCCACGCCCGTGCCCTACATCAACAGGACAAAACTCGTTCTTATCAAAACTAGACATGTCTTAATGGGAATTCCGCAATCGTTCATTAAATAAAAATGTGGCGTTTCAGTTTTTGATCGCTATTCTTTATTTTCAATTACCAGTTTCGGCCTAGCTGCTCATCTTCAGATCATATATTGCTGTTACAAACTTGTCAGTACAGAACGATCGCTACGCTGTCATAACTGCCATCAAAGACTGAAACGCCATGTTTTTATTGAAAACTCATTCTCATGCCACTGGAACCTCCTGAACGTACCTTGAAACTGTGATGCCCCTGCCATGGTCAGCCGCATGGAGAACTTATGGGGTGCCATGGAGTGTACCATCAGGACACCACCTCCAACCAACAATCTGTGTGAACTGCACTTTTAGGTGCAAGTGACACGGGATAGAAAGTCACAGGACTACATCCGAGACCTTTACAACTGCATGCCGCAACGTCTCGACGCTTGTATCCACACCCATACTAACATGTACACTTTGGGGTAATGTACTGCAAGAAATGTTGGTCCTTCAAAGTTTGAGGTATACTAATTTTATGTGTGTGGTACCACTGGTAGGGGTTCGTAGATAATTTCGTGGGTATTTCTCTAGTATTTGAATCTCATGAACGGATAAGAGCCGTTGATTGTTTAAAATTATATGTGCGTAGTGTCTTGGAGGCTTGCTTGGGTCATCTCTGCTTTGCGAGATACGCCGGAGATGACGCACACTGTTAATCGTGAGCTGAGGAGACTCGGTAGTCGGCAGTGGTGTGCCATGAGTAGCAGTACCGCACAGGCCGAGCGGTACGGTTGAATTTAAATTCTGGGGAAGTGGAAAGCGTTGATTTAATGATTAATTACTTGAGATGAGGAAAGTGATTGAAGCATTATTGAGGATAATATTTTATTTTTTGATTATTTTGACAAGTAATAGAAGACGATTTAATTTAAGGTAGTTGGTTTCAGATTTTGTAGTTCATTGCGGCAGCTTGTAGCTATGCATCCTTGGGTCAGACATCCAGAGCTTTGACTATAGGGAAAAGATCAACGGTCATGCATAATTTTCAATTGGAATTTGAGGGTAGCTATAACTGTTGAATATTTAATGTCGATCTCATTTGATGTTAAAGACTACATGCGTCTTTCCACCCAGGATTTATCATTTTTTGTGTATTAACGTTTGTGAAGCAAATAAAGAGATAATTTTTCAGTATAGCATTTTTCTGACCAGAAATGTTATCATATTTATCCCAAATCATTGGATTATTACGTATTCAGATTTGTTATGAACCAATGAACCAAATAAGCTTCGCCTTTTTTTTTAAAAAAAAAAAAAGAGAGAGAGATAGCACATTGCACCACAGCAAATGCAACGCGCTTTCAAGACAAGAGCAGTATCACGCTGTTCCAGCGTGCGACAGATAAGCCAAAATTAAATAATAAAAAAAGGGAACAGTAAATTTTTCAAGGGCCAATTTATCAGTTTAAAAGTTTAATGATTCAGGGTGTTGAATTCAGGCCGTATTCTTGCCATTACGAATGTTTAAACAAACAGGTAACCAGACAGCTCTTTAAAGTTACTTTCTCGCAAACATATTTTGCAAAATATTCTCGCAGTCGAATTCTTATGTTCAAAGTTGAATTCCGGCATCGAAAGTTTGCCGAAGTATTCCATTAGCTTGCAATGCTAACGAGTAGAACTCTTAATGACAACTATCGTAATGTAAGAGAGATCCCGTGTCGCAGATATGTGCAAGTAGAAGACTGTTACGAAACAAGCTTCCGGCCAAGAAGACCTTATTCAAAACTACGACTGCACACACACACACACACACACACACACACACATACACACACTCACGAAACGCAACTCATAATCATGTGACTGTAGTACCTGGCAGCTGCTGAAGGCACACATACATTCTGGATTCTTCATTGTTTGAACTATCGTATTCACCATCTACTTCCCTGCCAACGGTCATCGCAGTCCGCCTTGTCCTTCTGGGTGCAGCCCTTTTTTGTAATGATCAGTGTTTGTGTGGTATCTCACCTTCAGTAGTTGACAGCCTTACGCAGGGTACGTTTATAGATGCTACGTGCCGAAGTAAAGCACGTTTATACTCCCAAACTGTGTTACACAGTGCCTCCCGCTGACTTCGCTACCAGTGGATAGAGAACAAGTAACAGGATGGAGACGGCGGCGCTAAGCAGCTACGGGACGCAGGACATTGACTCCGCCCACGGGCGGGGGCGGGCAGTACACGGCTTGCCACTCAGCCCCACGCACGTTCCGGCTGTCGGCATGAGTTATGCCTCTCACCTCTCAACACCACTGGAGGTTTCGGACGCTCGCAGATTAAACTTTAAATCTCTCTAGCTCACAACCAGGGCTTCGTGCGGTAACGAGGGTACCCGGTTGATTTCGACAAGCTTCCAGGACAAATGTCTTGTCTTTGTCCTCCTCCGACCACTGTCATCCCGACTTCACCAAGTGATGGCTGTTTCTGGCTGGCAAAGGCATAATAATACTACAAGATCGACACGTAACTCCAGCAATCATAATTTTCAGTCATTTTTAGATAATACTTTGTCTGTTTTTGTGTATTGTGTATTTCTGATTCTGCACCATGGAACCTAGAAAATTGGGATAACCCAATCTGCAGCATTTCTACTCCTTACATAACATTTTTTCCCCTGTGATATACGAATAGTTACCATACCATATCTATGTAAAATATTGAGTTTCTTATTTAGCCGACGTTTCATTATTATTCAGTGCTTTAAGCTATGCTGATTCAAATGGCACATTTCGTTTTATATTATTTTATTTTTATTTATTTTTTTGGGAGGGGGAATCCGGAAATGAATTTTTTCACATATCATGTGATCGTAAAAATGTTGTGAGGCAAGTAACTGTCTATTCACGAAAGGTCATAGATTTTAGAAAGACCGAATTCCCTCTTCCAGGAAACAGCTTACTTTTAAAATAAAACCTCATTGACTAAAAAATTATTTGCAACTGAATTTCTGAACCCCCTAAAAATATATTTGTTGTTTGAACGAACCTGAAAAATTCACATCAAACATAATAAATACCTGCGGAGGTATACTGTGTTAACTAAATAGCCCATTTATTTTATTACTTTAACAATTATCTAACATACAGTTTATTCAAACTGTTACTAGTTTTACTATAATGACACCACTACTAAATTTGAGCCTTACATCAGTATATACTAAAATGTAGACACTGATTTCGCAGCCAGCCGGCGTGGCCGAGCGGTTCTAGGCGCTTCAGTCTGGAACCTCGTAACTGCTACGGTCGCAGGTTCTAATCCTGCCTCGGGCATGGATGTGTGTGATGTCCTTAGGTTAGTTAGTTTTAAGTAGTTCTAAGTTCTAGGGGACTGATGACCTCAGATGTTGAGTCACATATTGCTCAGAGCCATTTTGAACTGATTTCGCGAATCACCCTTACGCTTGTCTGTGTATACTCCCACCAAAAAATAAGTCTGCCGTTCGCGCCTCGTAGTCACTCGATCCGCACTTGGAAATCATTACGTTGATTTTAGGATCCGGCAGCAAAACCGAGGGGACTATCATGTTAACATCTTAAAGGAGCTGTTGACTACCGTGTAAAACTCTTAGTTTAAAAGTCGGTCGTAATTACCCGCGGGATCACAATTAGTCATCGTAAATGTTTCATGAACTTATTTTTAAAACCTCCGACTGTAGTAGTCACCATAACGTATCTGTGTTAACAGACCAGTAAAGGTCCACTGACTGACTCCGAGAACTGTTTACGATTATCTATCTTCTTCTGAATAGCGTTTTGGTAACGGTTTATCATTCTTAGAGATTAGAGAGAGGACATCATTCTGGAAAGGTGCTCTGATGACTCTGCCAGCGTCTAGAATACATTAAGCACAGTTACTAACTTGTTTGCTGGCATTATCATCTTGATGTGAACTGATCAGACTGGGATTAATAATGACATTCTTGTTGCCGAATGTTAATATGAAAAGATACGGAGTGAGCTGATAATCGCTACAGTTTGTTTAAATCTGACGAAATGTGAAACATCTAAATTTCAAAATAATGGCATTGTGAAACTTCCTGGCAGATTAAAACTGTGTGCCCGACCGAGACTCGAACTCGGGACCTTTGCCTTTCGCGGGCAAGTGCTCTACCATCCGCTGGACGGATTCGTGCCGGGGACAGACACGCCTCTCCGCTCGGGAAGCAGTGCGTTATTTTTCTTTTTTTTTTATTTCGTCTTTTTTTTATTTTCATTTTTTTTAATAGCAGACGCTCTGTCCACATTTTTTTTCTTCTACCAACTTTTTCTTTTCCAATGTCAAGCTTATCACCGTTGCTGACATAAATTTTGTTGTACTACCGCATAAATAGTGTCTACAATGTCCATATGTTGACAAGTAGTGCCTAATTAGAAAATTAATTAATTAAGGAAATGAATAAAACTGAAAATGCCCAAATGGAAGACATGAGGACATTGCGGATAGTACAAATGCAAAAGAAACATGCTCCTGTAGCAATGAAATGAAATTCGTGTCATGGGCGACACCTGCTCACGACCCGATGTTCGATAGAGCAAGAGAGCCATCTATCGACTCGTTCTCCAGACGTTGGTGTAAGACTGGATCGTCTTCTCTAAATTAACTAAGGGTCCTTAAGTGTGATCGATGTCTATCTCGGCTTCTTCGTCTATCTCATCTCTCACCCGTCACACCCCATCTGGCCGTCGGGACGGTGAATGTAAGTCGCAAGTAATTAGCGAAGTCTTGCCCATATTTCTTATGCCGTTGCAGCTTCGTGTGTCCATCCAGGAGAAAATGCCAAAAATCAATTTTGTCCTTTTCCGATTCGTTATACACGTAGCCCACCACCATTCCCCGTACCCATGTCACTGCATTGGTTTTTTGGACCGGAAAATAAGATTCTTGGGGGAAAAAAAGTGTGTCTGATGAAATTGTGTGAGGGGCGGAGCGTAACAGGAACGCCAATATCTCTTGTGCCAAGTGCCACACTGGAGCCGTCCCACTACATGCTAAACGATGTTCATCAGTGTCCACTGTTGCGCAGCCTAAACATAGTGGAGTGTCTGCCAAATGAATCGCGTGCCGCCGTGGCGAACTTCCTATTTACCACCACATACCATGTTGAGCGTACCGACGTTGGGAGGTAAACGTTCCGTATAACGCGCCATATCTGTCGCCAGTTCTTGTCTGGGTACTTCTTTTCCAGGGTATGCCTGGGGCACCGGCGCAGTAAGAGTTGGTATACATCTCGCGTCGTCGGTGGTCGTGTTGTTGGGAAGGAATCTCTGACATAGCTAAGTTCCAAAAAAAAAAAGACTCGAAATGTTACAGCTTCGGTGAAATATGGCCCACATTGACTGGGGGCAGCATTGAAGTTGGCGCTAGTACATCGGCCAACGCACCCGAGATATTGCGAAATTGACCGCACCACTGTCGGAAAATAGTACTGACGAATAATGCCCGTGCCTTTTCAAATACGTTCACTAGACCAAGTCTACCCTCTCCAGGTGGTAGCCTAAGCGTTGTGTATTGGATCTTAAACAGGTGTCCCACACTCACGTAGGTTCCGAAAGGTGCTTGTATCCGTGATGCCATTGTGCGCGTCAAAGGTAGGACATGCGCTACGTGAATGAGTCTCGGTGCTAGATATACGTTAACATAGGTCACCCTCTGAATCATATCCAACGCTCTTTATTTCTGTAACAGCACCATTGTCCGCATCAGCTTCAATATGTGTCGGTAGTTATCCGCTGCTGTCCGCTGCACATCCGTGTGTAACGTAATACCTAGGCATTTTATGGTCTTAACTAACATGAGCGCGCCTTCCTCCCCCGGTTGTAATCCTCGACTGACATTCATGCAGCGTGATTTTTGTAGATTAAGCACGCTTCCTGCCGCCATCCCGTATGGCTGTATCCATGCCAACGCCGTACGTACTTCTTCGCCTGTCCGTGCCACCAGCATCACGTCGTCAGCTTAAGCGCGGCAATGAAAGGTCAGTTGTGGCAACGGCACTCCCTCCAACCGTCTTCGGAGACCATATAGACAGGGTTCCAAAGCCATTGCATACAAAAATATCGAAAGGGGGCAACCCTGACGAACTGACCTTGAAATAACAATGTAGTCAGTGCCCCGCCCATTCACCGAGACCTTTGATCGCACGCCGTGTAACAGTCGCATGATCACTAGAATGAAGGCCTGTGGGATTCCCAATCTGTCCATCACCGCATGCAAAACGGTATGATCCACCCTGTCGAACGCATGATCGAAGTCAATAGCGACGAGTGCCCCACGCACTCGGCATGCCGCTGCTAATACGATGATAACTCGGTAGTCACCGAGCGCCGTATGTACGTTACTCTTACCGCCGAGGCAAGTTTGATCTATGAGGAGTCTATCAGAAATTGAACACCGCAGGCAAGCCCCAAGGATGCGCGCGAAAATCTTATAGTCGCAGTTCAAGAGAGTGAGTGGTCTATAATTCCTGGCCTTCTGCCACCGCGGGGTTTGGCTATTGGGATGATGATACCCTCCGTGAATTCGGCAGGTGTCTCAGTCTGCGGTAACAGGAGTTCGTTGTACATCTGAATCCAGGTCCGTCCGATGAGGTATGCAAAGGCGCGGTAAAATTCAATTGGGAAGCCGTCCTGTCCTGGGGACTTGTTCGGAGCCCCCCTGGCAATTGCATCCGTCGGCTCGTCCTCTGTTATCGCTGTGATGAAAGTCTCTGCATCCAGTGGTGGTCCTCTATCTGGCATTTCCGAGATGACATCATGTAGTGTCTCGTGGTTCACTTGTACAAGTCCATATAACTGGCGGAAATAGTCAGTAAACACATGCGCAATATCATGCTGGTGCACAACTTGCTGGCCAGTTTTCAGTGACTAGTTCCCTGATCAATGTCCTGCGTCGTGGTTGGCGTTCACGTACTACGTGGTGCATGGATGGGGCTTCGGCAGCAACTGTGTCCGCCAATCTCGCCCGGACCATTATACCTTCCATTCTTAGTCTCGTCAGCTGTAATAACTTGGCTTTTATCCTGTGCATGGCCGTGAGCCTTTCCGGCGATGGTTGTTGGGTCATCAGCCCCCTCAGGGCTGTAAAATAAAAATCAGCCGTCGTGCGGTTCCACTGCGATTTGTCTTGCCCGTACCGTATCAACGTTCTTCGTAACGTTGGTTTTGCGCATTTAATCCACCACTGGAGAACCGAGGTGTATGCTCGTTGGCGGCGAACACAGGTCTCCCAGGCCGCCTCTATCGTCCGGCGACATTCAGTGTCACGTAAAAGTGCACAATTCTTTTCCAGTGACCCTTACTCCGCCATATCTTCTGACACGTTAGGGAAATCGTACAGACGTACGCCATATGATCCGTAAAAGCCGCTGGCCGGATTTCGACATCCAGTATCGCCGTCCGTAGAGCTCGTGTCACATACACTCTATCAAGTCTACTCGCCGAGTGTCCCGTTACAAACGTATAACCCGGTCTGTCGTCATGCTGCAGTTCCCAGATATCCAGAAGCGCCAATTCGGTAATCAACGCACGCAGTTCCATGCACATAATGAGGTACTTGGTCCTTTTTGTCGACGACACAATTAAAGTCGCCGCCCACTATATAGTTATCATAGCGTCCAGCGAA
This sequence comes from Schistocerca piceifrons, assembly GCF_021461385.2. Lineage (NCBI taxonomy): Eukaryota > Metazoa > Arthropoda > Insecta > Orthoptera > Acrididae > Schistocerca > Schistocerca piceifrons. Next base: position 1,163,031,085 of record NC_060138.1, on the reverse strand, counting down.
CAACAGTGCTATCTCTTCGGTGTAAAAGGTCGCCCTTTCTCTTCGTTTTGTGGACCCAGATGGCGCGTACAAATTGATGAAACGAACGCCGTCGACAGTGATCGCTACGCCGCGTGCCGAAGGGAGAGACCTGACGTCCTCCACTCCTATTCCTTCCCTGGTGAGAATCGCCACACCGCATCCACTTTCATCGTGCACTTAATAATGTGCCTCGTAACCGTAGAACTCTGGCGGCGATGTGAAACGCACCTCTTGTAGGAGTACAATATCCACGTCCGCAGCGCGTAACATATCTTTCAGCATTTGAATTTTAAGCGGTGTCCGTATGGCATTAATGTTTATCGTGGCAATGCAAGTACGCCTGGCTTGTGTTCATCAGTTGTAGGGCGGTGTCATTAAGCGTCCATCTGCACCCCCGACGCTCCTCACCACACTAAGTTGTTCAGCATTTCCCGACCCCTCCCGGCCTCTGGCCAGGACTATCCTCAATCGTCGCGTTCGTATTTTCATTCTGTTCCTGTTGGTCCATTTCTTGCGCCCAGTCCTCCAGCATATTTCCGGAACTGGTCGAAGAATGGGAGGCAACGTCGTCACCGCTCTGATGTTGGACAGTTGTCATCTCCACTTCTGCCTTCCGGTCACCAGAAGGAGAGTTCAAGTTATCGTCGCTGTGTAATTCCTGCATCGTCATCTCGGTATCTGTTGAATCCACTGGTCTCAGGTCGATACTGTCGTTGTCGTCCACTGTCCCCTCGGGACTAGGGCTATCGTCAGCAGAAGTCAGTCGACGCTTCTTTCTTCTCTTCGGCAAACGCTGTTTCCGTTGCCTTGCTTCCGCAACGGTTGTTTGGGTTGCGTATCCTCCGTCTTGGTCCTGGCCAATCACGCTGCCGGTGGAAGCACTGGCAGCCACCACGGATGATCCTGGAGCGGCCGTCAGCTGCATCTCTTGTGTGGTGTCCTGTGTCTGCTGTGGTGGAACCGGTGGTCGGAGTTCCAGTCCGTTGGTGTCCAGCTGCTGGTGTCCATCGGAAATCTCCCTCACATCGCCTCTCAGAGCTTCCACAAAGGTCAAAGGTAAGACAGTCATCTGTTGTGGCGCCTGAACGTCATCCCGTGGAGTTTGCACTAAACGTCGCTGGAGGCATTCCGAGCGGACGTGACCTTCTTTCCCGCACCCCAAGCAAGTGCGAGGTTGCCCATCATAGATTATAATTGCTCGCAACCTCCTATGTACAAATAAGAGGGGACGTGCTTTCGCAGTTCTATCCGTATTTATCTCACCCAATTTAAAATGGGGTACGTGGTAAAACTCGTCCATTTTTCGGCCACATGGGATAGAACTATAATGTATGGTCGAAAGGCGTCGGTAACAATTTCAGACGGGACCTCAAACGGAAGTTCGAAGACTCGTATAGTGCGGATCCCATTCCCGCGTGATCGACTGTAACTGCGCCAACATTCCCGTCGGCATGAAAGAAACGATACCCGTTCGGTGATCGTTGTAGAAGTCTTTCGCAAGCAGCAACGCAACGACGCTAGAAACGATCGATAAATTGATTGGTCGTGTGTAGTCATTCGTAAAACTGAACTTCAAAGTCGTTTTTCTGTACGAGTGTGCCATCTCGTTCTAGACTCACAACACCGTACAAGCGAAGCTGCTCCGGCGTAAACAAACAGGCGCGCGCACCACAGCGTGGCCGGCAGGCAACACAGTCCGCACTGTGTCACTGCCGAAGGGAGACTGCCATCTGAGCTACCGAAGCACGACTCACGCCCGGTCCTCACAGCTTTACTTCTGCCAGTATCTCGTCTCTTCCTAACTTTCAGGAGTGCTATTTCTGCAAGGTTCGCAGGAGAGGTTCTGTAAAGTTTGGAAGGTAGGAGACGAGAGACTGGCAGATGTAAAGCTGTGAGGACCGGGCGTGAGTCGTCCTTCGGTAGCTCAGATGGTAGAACACTTGCCCGCGAAAGGCAAAGGTCCCGAGTTCGAGTCTCGGTCGGGCACACAGTTTTAATCTGCCAGGAAGTTTCATATCAGCGCACACTCCGCTGCAGAGCGAAAATCTCATTCTGGAAACATCCCCCAGGCTGTGGCTAAGCCATGTCTCCGCTATATCCTTTCTTTCAGGAGTGCTAGTTCTGCAAGTTTCGCAGGAGAGGTTCTGTAAAGTTTGGAAGGTAGGAGACGAGATACTGGCAGATGTAAAGCTGTGAGGACCGAGCGTGAGTCGTGCTTCGGTAGCTCAGATGGTAGAGCACTTGCCCGCGAAAGGCAAAGGTCCCGAGTTCGAGTCTCGGTGGGGCACACAGTTTTAATCTGCCAGGAAGTTTCATATCAGCGCACACTCCCCTGCAGAGTGAAAATCTCATTCTGTTAATGGCATTGTGTCTGTTATTGAATTTTAGATCCAGCAGTTCATACACTTTCACAGGAGGTGACTACGAATCATCGAGATTTACCGAGGATCTTTCAGCAGTACAACACGATTGGTACAGTCACAACCAAGTATGAACCATTTGTATACATGTAATGTAATCTGTGATAAAATTATATGAATTACTTGTTCAGGTACAGCTGATAGACTCGTAACGACAGGAAAGGCAAATTATGCACCCATGGAAAAAGTGGAAGGCGCGTTGGGAGTGCGCCAGCTGATCAAGTACTAGTCAGTTGTCATAGCGGGGACACATCTGGATCAAATATGAGGTTAAAATCTATGCAAGTCCATGGAAGTATTGTCTCCGTTGGTGGGTGTCTCCCATAGTAAAGATGTAGAATGTGTAAACAGGAATGCACGACAAATGTGAATCACAGGAGGAGCGATGTGTGAGCTTTGTAAACGCCTACGGTGAAAATATTCGACGAGACCGCCGTAATGCGGACTATATACTCGTTTCTATAGACCACACAGATTAGTTCTCATTCTTTGGTATATTCAAAAAATGCCGGAATTTTGTCCACAAAGTTTTTCTAAGCTTACCATTTACTTATCGTGCATGGTCTCCTTCGAAATACTCTCCTCCACAATTGATACCCCTGTCCCAACGTCGTTTCCACGTCCGGAAGCTGTCTTGGTACACCTCCTGCTGGATCGCGCAAAGCGTCGTCTGCGAATTTTCTTTTATCTCGTATATCGTTGCAAATCTTCGTCCTTTCATCGGGGTTTTTAACTTTGAAAAAAAAAAAAAAAAGTCTGCAATGGCCAGGTCTGAAGAGTACGGAGGATGAAGCAGCACAGTGACTTCGATTTTTGTGCAATAGTCACGCACCAACAGAGATGAATGTGCGGATGCATTATCGTGATGCAAGGGCCATGAAAGGTCTTGCCACATTTCAAGCCGTTTCCTTCTCACACATTCTTGCAGGCGTTGCAACACGTCCCGATAGTACCATCGATTAACAGTTTGTCCCTGTGGCGCAAATTCATGGTGAACTAATAGTTCAAAGTCAAAGAAAATTACCAGCATCGCTTTGACATTTGCCCTGGCCTGATGACCCTTTTTTGGTCTCGGAACCATTGTGAAGATTGAACTTTGGTCTCCATAACCGTAGACGTCTCATCACCAGTTCTGATTCTCTTAAGGAACATCTCGTTCTCTTTTGCGCGCTCTAAAAGCTCTTCACAGATTGCGAGGAGAAGGTCTTTGTCGTCTTGACTCATGAGCCCTGGGACGAACTTGGCGCCAGCTTGATGCATACCAAGATGCTGCAACAGGATCTCATAACATGATCCGACTTAGATGCTGCGGTCTCTCGGGCAGTCAGCCTTCGATTAGCACACACAGTTTCGTTGACGTTCCTGACATGAGCGTCGTCGGTAGACATTGAATGGCGTCTGAACGCGTGTAATTTTTAAACCTCCGTCCGGCCATTTTGAAACCGTGTGAACAGTTAGTAACACCGGGTACGTCTAAAGTACTCATCACCGTAGGCTTTCTGCATCATTTGGTGTGTCTCTGTAAACGTTTTCTTGAGTTTCACGCAAAATTTAATGTAGACTCATTGCTCCTTTAACTCTGCCATCTCGAAATTCGCAAACTGTGCGACAAAACGTTCTACTCAGTACAGCACTGAACACTAACTAGCAGGCATACAACAATGAAACTCCCGGCAATTACACATTAAAGACAAGCGTGTGAAGGGATGCCAACTGAATTTCGCTCCAACATACCATTGGCGCAAAATTACGAATGTTTCGGAATTTTTTGAGCAGACCTCGTAGTATAATTTTTGTATTCATACAGACTATTGTTGAAACAGGTCCTGCTACCTTTGATAGGTTCCTGGCCCAAATCCTAAAAATTGTCTTAGTGCCAAATTAAAAAGAACTAATTATAAAGATAAAACTGTGTTTTTTAATAAAAACGAAGACTGTTATAAAATTTGCTATCTTTGAAAACCAAGTTTCTCTAGTATATCGTCATAGAGTCGCCGACCATTTCGGCTTCCGGCTCAACGTCCGCGTCATGCGGGAAGCCTGCCCTTGGCCCGCAGGCGAACCTAGTTCGGAGACCGTTTACCCGCCTTTGAAGTACGCCTACATCATGGGTGCGGTAATGAGCATAAACAATTTTGCTTGCGAAGCAGCAACGGCGACGCTGCTATGGAGGGAATTAGCTTACAACGGGTCACTTATCAAGAGCCTCCGGATCTTCCTCCGCCTGGGCTTAAGTCTTGGCTCAACTGCCGGCGGTCATTTGTGGTGGCGGTTGGAGTTCAGCTCTTCACTCAATTCCGGGTGAGGCGCTGACCATGTCACGCTGCCCATCAGACGGAGCTTTCGCCGAATACAGCCTGCTGCTCGCATCTACGCTGCACCGCACCAGCGACGTCGCTCCGCTCGCTCCCAGGAATGAAGCTCCACCATGGGATTCGTATCGCTACAGTGGAACTTTGGCTGTGTACTTCTGTTAGTGTGATCGTGACCAATGTCACTACAACAGACTTGGACTCTGTCACTCATACGTGATCAAAAACGATCATTTAGGCTGTTGTTCTGTTTTTAAGTTGGACTCTGATTTGTTGTAATGGTGTAATAACAGCGTACTTGAAGGCTGCCTGGAAATCGTCACTCGATCATTAATCGTGTGCGTACAGTTTAAAAAAAGGGACATAAAAGATTCAGTCTACTTACAAAGTGTCATAAATTTTGCCTGTTGCGGAGTGTTGTAACAGAATCATATTTTCATGGGATGTCAGTCAATGACCTAGAAGTATTACTCAGCAAACATTCAAAATAAATGATTGATCATTTGTTGGTTCAATTTCATTGCAAAGAATGACAGGTGTATGCTCATTTGAGTGTATTTCTGTTTACGGGCCATCTATGTAATTAAAAAAATGCTGAAGATTCATTTCCTTTATTACTTTAGATGTTAATTAGCTCAGAACCATACAGAATATTTTCCTAACCGTTAATGCGAGAGACTGTTTTGCTGAGTAATTAATGTCTCACAGTAAACTACGTAAGGAAATTTTACAGCAGTTATTTCAGTAGTGTGTAAAACCCAGTCAGCTTCGGACGGTCGTCTAGGTGTTGCTAACGTATATGGGAATGGAATTACAGCACTAGCGATGACACAGGCAGTGAAACATTATTTACTGATAACAACTACCGAGCAGCATAAATACGTTCTTGAGCAAAACTGTGTGTGTTTCGCCATCCTGGTTACCAGACGTATATCTGGTAAAAAGGATGGCGAACTTCACACAGCTTTCCTCCAACACGAATGTTCGGAGCAGGGTAGCGATTACCAGTAAATTTATCGCTAGTGCTCTAATTCCTCTCCGACATACATTATCCACACTTAGGGCCCCATCCAAAGCTAACTGCGTTACACACACTGTCGGCAATAACTTGTTCCACAAGCTATATCTGGAGCGGAGGCTTCAACAGCAAACGAAGAGCAACTGCATTTATACTTGGAACTAAGCCAAGGCAACACGCATCGAGTGCCTTGCACTGTGTATTTCGTCCAGCCTGGTCGAACCAAACACCGCCAGTTCACACACTAAACAACGCGCAGCCTACAGTGTACGGCTAGTTGAAGGGTGGCTCGAGTTCTTCTCTCCGTAAGGAAGTATTTGCCTTCCCGTTTCACTCTATCCTCGGCGCCATCGCGCTCAGACTTTTAAAACTAGCCACGCCGCTAGTAATCAGTGCTTCTATTTAGCGCAACGTATATAATCTAGATAACCACTGAAGAAAGGTCGACCATGCCACAATTCTTAGATTTTGTTTATCTGCGTTGGAAAGTGCTTCGTTTGGTGACTTGTCTATTCCATCAGCGCTCCATCATACCCACATTTGTGATTACAATTCTAACTTTGCAATAACTTCTTATTGTAAAGTCCTATTACTGTTTCCATGTAATGCAACTCATTTGTTGGGTTATTCTTCATGCTATCAAGGTCCGCTTTCGCCAAGCTTTTATGCTCCTCAGCGTCGATCGTAACAAATAAATACCCCACTCATACGGTTATAGTTGGTGGGGACTTCAACCTTCCCTCGATATGTTGGCAAAAATACTTGTTCAAAACCGGTGGTAGGCAGAAGACATCTTCCGAGATTGTCCTAAACGCTTTCTCCGAAAATTATTTCGAGCAGTTAGTCCACGAACCCACGCGAATTGTAAATGGTTGCGAAAACACACTTGACCTCTTAGCCACAAACAATCCAGAGCTGATAGAGAGCATCATGACTGATACAGGGATTAGTGATCACAAGGTCGTTGTAGCTAGGCTCAATACCGTTTCTTCCAAATCTACCAGAAACAAACGCAAAATAATTTTATTTAAAAAGCGGATAAAGTGTCACTAGAAGCCTTCCTAAGAGACAATCTCCATTCCTTCCGGACCGGCTGTGCAAATGTAGACGAGATGTGGCTCAAATTCCATGATATAGTAGCAACAGCAATTGAGAGATTCATACTTCACAAATTGGTAAGAGATGGAACTGATCCCCCATGGTACACAAAACAGGTCCGAACGCTGTTGCAGAGGCAACGGAAAAAGCATGCGAAGTTCAGAAGACCGCGATATCCCGAATATTGGCTAAAATTTACAGACGCGCGAAATTTGGCACGGACTTCAATGCGAGATGCCTTTAATAGGTTCCACAACGAAACATTGTCTTGAAATTTGGTAGAAAGTCCGAAGAAATTCTGGTGGTATGTAAAGTACACAAGCGGCAAGACGCAGTCAATACCTTCGCTGCGCAGTGCCGATGGTACTGTTACCGACGACTGTGCCGCTAAAGCGGAGTTATTGAACGCAGTTTTCCGAAATTCCTTCACCAGGGAAGATGAATTGAATATTCCAGAATTTGAAACACGAACAGCTGCTAGCATGAGTTTCTTAGAAGTAGATACCTTAGGGGTTGCGAAGCAACTCAAATCGCTTGATACGGGCAAGTCTTCAGGTCCAGATCGTATACCGATTAGGTTCCTTTCAGATTACGCTGATACAATAGCTCCCTATTTAGCAATCATATACAACCGCTCGCTCACCGATAGATCTGTACCTAAAGATTGGAAAATTGCGCAGGTCGCACCAGTGTTTAAGAAGGGTAGTAGGAGTAATCCATCGACCTACAGACCTATATCATTGACGTCGGTTTGCAGTAGGGTTTTGGAGCATATAATGTATTCAAACATTATGAATCACCTCGAAGGGAACGATCTATTGATACGTAATCAGGATGGTTTCAGAAAACATCGCTCTTGTGCAACACGGCTAGCTCTTTATTCGCACGAAGTAATGGCTGCTATCGACAGGGGATCTCAAGTTGATTCTGTATTTCTAGATTTCCGGAAAGCTTTTGACACCGTTCCTCACAAGCGACTTCTAGTCAAGCTGAGCTGCGGGCCTATGGGGTATCGTCTCACTTGTGCGACTGGATTCGTTATTTCCTGTCAGGAAGGTCGCAGTTCGTAGTAATAGACGGCAAATCATCGAGTAAAACTGAGGTGATATCAGGTGTTCCCCAGGGAAGCGTCCTGGCACCTCTGCTGCTCCTGATCAATATAAATGACCTGGGTGACAATCTGAGCAGTTCTCTTAGGTTGTTCGCAGATGATGCTGTAATTTACCGTCTAGTAAGATCATCCGAAGACCAGTGTCAGTTGCATAGTGATTTAGAAAAGATTGCTGTATGGTGTGGCAGGTGGCAGTTGAAGCTAAATAACGAAAAGTGTGAGGTTATTCACATGAGTTCCAAAAGAAATCCGTTGGGATTCGATTACTCGATAAATAGTACAATTCTCAAGGCTGTCAATTCAACTAAGTACCTGGGTGTAAAAATTACGAACAACTTCAGTTGGAAAGACCACATAGATAATATTGTGGGGAAGGCGAGCCAAAGGTTGCGTTTTATTGGCAGGACACTTAGAAGATGCAACAAGTCCACTAAAGCGACAGCTTACACTGCACTCGTTCGTCCTCTGTTAGAATATTGCTGCGCAGTGTGGGATCCTTACCAGGTGGGATTGACGGAGGACATCGAAAGGGTGCAAAAAAGGGTAGCTCGTTTTGTATTATCACGTAATAGGGGAGAGAGTGTGGCAGATACGATACGCGACTTGAAATGGAAGACATTAAAGCAAAGACGTTTTTCGTCGCGGCGAGATCTATTTACGAAATTTCAGTCACCAACTTTCTCTTCCGAGTGTGAAAATATTTTGTTGAGCCCAACCTACATAGGAAGGAATGATCATCAAAATAAAATAAGAGAAATCAGAGCTCGAACAGAAAGGTTTAGGTGTTCGTTTTTCCCGCGCGCTGTTCGGGAGTGGAATGGTAGAGAGATAGTATGATTGTGGTTCGATGAACCCTCTGCCAAGTACTTAAATGTGAACTGCTGAGTAAACATGTAGATGTAGATGTAGATTTAGACTTTGCACATGACTAAAAGAAATTTTAAAAAAGCAAGTAATGGAGCTGTCTTTGACAAAACAGGAGATTTAATACCAGCTACCATTAAAATTCTGATCATCTGTGGATTTTAATGTGCCCCTGTTGTGGTCGCTGTGAAGTGTCCCATCTACGAACAATTAGCTTTCGAAGGATTGGAGTTCAGTCATTTTATTACACACTCAGTCTTTGAGTGATAAATTACAGTGCCAGTCCCCTTTCGGCTTATGAAGCTGTTGTACGCGTCATGAAATATTGTTGAGGGCACAATTCCCATCGATTATTGGGTAACATTTATTACTGTTCCATGTAACGCATGTACTTTATGTATCAATCTTCGTTTGTAAATTTTCAAACGAATTTAAGAAGAATTTTTCGTTACTGAATCGTAATAATACGTAGCTATGCTAGCCATTTATTTTCTGTGATAGTAATTATTGCATCACAGTTGATGTGATGTTTTACCTTCCTAAACATGCCTGCATTGTATCACATTGTTGCAGACAATTCACAAAATTATCTTATTCGGCGATATGGCACAGTGCGGATACATGTTGACGAGTCGTATTTAATGTTCAGTGCAAGAGAGAGATAATTACGTCAGTCGAGAATATAGTCGAAATAAGTAACACATATGACACACACGTACCATCGATGTATTATAGTGTAAAAGGAAGATAGTTGCTTGAAAACGACCCAAGATTGAAACTCGTGAATTGCACAGATAATAGAACGATGGGCCATGTTTTCACACTCAAAACACGTCGAGGCTGTGGACCATTTAAGAAAATTAAAGCTAAATAAATACTTCGTGATTATTACCAAAAACAAAATTTTCTTTTCGTGTTATATGGAAATAGGTGAACTGTCTACATTCAGAATTAATAAATCTCCGAAGTGCACTGCATTCCGATTTTTAACAAAATGTTACTGAACTACATTTAAACATTTCTCGTTTTCTCATTTCAGTATGCTTCAGTTGCGCTCAGAAAGCACTCGAAAGAACAAACAATAAAAAGTTAAGCCACAGCATTCTATCTAGTCTCCGATACGTAAAATATCTTATGTCTCTCTTCACCATTTTTTTGAATGACAACAAGAAGGCAGACATTGCCTTCAGACGGTGGTTGAAAATGTATGCACTAAAACCACACGCAGTTCTTTAATAAATTTAAGCGAGAAGATGGTCCAACCCCTTAAATCACTCGCCAGTGTTAGATTTGTGACTGAGACTTTGGGGAACTTGTGTCTCGCCTCGCAAATAATGCGCAGTCATGTCAAGACGCACAGAATAAAGATCAAGCCTCAAGGAATGCGAGACAACGGGAGGAGGTCGTCCGGCTTGGAACAGAGTCTGAGGAACTTTCGGATGACGGACGCCGTGCCCTAATTGCTCACTTGTCAGCCTATGCGCGGCGACAGCTGTCACGTTCACGCAAATTTGGCGCTGTCTCCTCTCGTCACAGTTACTCTGGTTTCGAGCCGCGAACCACATCTTCTTCCTCAGAATAAAATCTTGATCTTGGCTTTGAGGTATAATTAACCTAGCAGGAAAGCTTCAATGGCCAGTGACAATCTGAATAAATTCCTATTGGGCATTCGTCAGCGTCACTTTCAAATTGCAACGACTCTTAAGAGAGACCTTTCGACCGCTTTTGCAACGCTCCTCTTCAGGGCATCTTAAGTGTTTAGTCGCCCTGCGCTAATGGTCGAATATCTGGTTTTAAAAGTGGTTGCAGTTTCAAAATGGCGCGACCTATTGTTGGAAAGAGAACTGGGTAATATACAAAGTTCTAAGAAGTATCACGTTCTATTTTTGTAATTAATTTGTTGAAATCCACTTTCAGCGCTCTGCTATGTCCTGCTGTTGGTGAACTCGATTTGTCATTAGGTTACGTGCTAGGCTGAAGCCATAAATACTGAAAATGTCATATTAAGAAAAAATCCAGTAAACATTTGTAGAATATCATGAAACACCATACTTCCAATCACACAGGCCTTCAGTGTAATCACTTCTATCAGTCCCAAAAGGTTTAGCAAGATAAAGGGCAAACTGAATGTAAAAAGTGGAGATATCACAGTAAATTGCACGCAAGATTTTCCTCTTGTCGAAGCTCCACCATCTATACAAGGAAAGACTACATAATTCGCTCAAGCACGGATTCAAAGACATGAAAAAGAAGTCATTTTTAGTCATGAGTCTTCTGTTTGGTTGGATGCGGGCCGCTTGTGTGCAGTTTTCTCTCTGCCGATGTCCTCCTTCCGTTCCGTTCGTGCATGTCTCCCCCCCCCCCCCCCCCCCCCCATTTCCCTTTCACAGTCCATCCACTACTCACCCTCTGTTGACTGCTCTTGTTTTTGCAAATTCACATTCCGTAGTATTATCCTAATCACAAGCTGATAAGGCATAAATACAACATTTCTGTTTTCTGCGAAAATTGACTGCGAGGAAGAAGAAAGAAAACGAAACAGCACATTCGCGAGAATAAAATATTTGTATGTAATGAAAAGGAATATGTAAGGGAGAAAATTTTCTAATCGTTCGTTTGAATGCCGTACTATTGTAATTAAAACTGATAGCTAAATTCACAGCAGAGCAAAGCGGAGCATTTTATTTCTCGCAGTCACTTTTAACAGAAAACCCGTATTGTTCAAAAAATATTTATATGGCTAATGCCAACGTGAATGTATTATATACACTGAAATTTGAAGGAAATCGGTAAATAACTTTTCGAGGTATTTGGTAACAACGTTTCTACTTTATACACTACAGACATTTTTATTTATTATACAGTGCATGACCATCGAATGTTTACTAGAGTGATGATGATGGCCGGCCGGCGTGATCGAGCGGTTCTAGGCGCTACAGTCCGGAGCCGCAAGACCTCTACGGTCGCAGGTTCGAATACTGCCTCGGGCATGGATGTGTGTGATGTCCTTAGGTTAGTTAGGTTTAAGTAGTTCTAAGTTCTAGGGGACTGATGACCACAGCAGTTGAGTCCCATAGTGCTCAGAGCCATTTGAACCATTTTGATGATGATGATGATGATGATGATGATGAGTCCCATACTTCTTTACAGAGCATAGGGGAACGACGCAGGAGACCCGCGCCGCCGTACTAGGGAAGGTCCTAGTGGAGGTGGTTTACCATTGCCTTCCTCCGACCGTAGTGGGGATGAGTGATGAGCATGTGAAAATATCAAGTAAATCCGTAAAGAACTGTTTGAGGTTTTTCGTAACAACGTTCCCCATTTACATATTATATAGAACAAAAAAGTTGACGTACAAAAACACGCACATGTAACGTTGTGTCAAAACTAAAAGCAACTGAAGATAAAAGACTTTGAACGAATGAACATTTACATTTTTACTTATATGGACTTATTTTGCATGACTATATGAGGGTCTTAAGGCCCTTTCTTACACATAACAAAATATTACATAATAATTACAATAATAATAATTTGCATTATTAATAAAAACGTAATTAGCTATAATAATAATAATATGTGTCTATAGACGCAGAATACACAAGTGGGAAGTAATGTCAGAGAAGACAGCACCTAAAGCCCAAAGACCAAAGAGGACCGAAGATAGGAAGAGGGCCTTCAGAGAACGAATGAAAGAGTACTGGAAGAACAGGAAAAACAAGTAGTCATAAATGCTTCGCGTGGTTTGATAAAGGCCTATAACGTGTGTAATAATAATAATAATAATAATAATAATACTGGAGAATAATGAATACAAACTATACTGGAACAGAACCATTATAACAGATAAAACAACGCCACATAACAAACCTGACATCATACTCACCAATAAAAAGAAGAAATTAACACAACTAATCGAAATATCCATACCCAATACAACAAATATACAAAAGAAAACAGGAGAAAAAATTGAAAAATACATCCAACTGGCTGAGGAAGTCAAAAAGACATGTGGCATCAGGATAAAGTTGACATCATACCAATTATACTATCAACTACAGGAGTCATACCACACAATATCCACCAGTACATCAATGCAATACAGCTACATCCAAACATATATATACAACTACAGAAATCCGTAATTATTGATATATGTTCAATTACCCGAAAGTTCCTAAATGCAATGTAACATATACCGTACAGTTAAAAGGAAGTGACGCTTGATCAAGGTCCGCGTCACTCCATTATTAACCGGACTTAACGTCTGAGAAAGTGAAGGAAATAATAATAATAATGGGGGCATTTAGAATGATCCTGACTAATTTAGCAAGTTTGAAGCCTTGTTTGGTACACTCCAATCTCTATCTTAGTTGCACGGAAGTTATGACAGGTCATCTTTTCTCTTCTTCTTTTGTTTTCTGTATGTTCGTTTCTTTTTAGATACTTCACTGTCATCTCGTGGAATGGGGTGTGCTGCCGGTGCTCCGTATCTTCCCAACACGGTATTCCGAAGTCGGAACTGGGCGTCTTCATCAGGTGTTTCCTGAGACGCCGTGATATGATGTCGAAAAATGTGTTGTGAAGACGCGGACCACTGGCAGTACATCCCATTCTACGAGATCACAACGAATCGCTGGGGAAGTCTAAGAAATCGCAAACCCTTCTCTCCTTATCCGTCAACCTAATTGTAAAACTCCTACAATAGCATCTCGAACTCTTCGATTCTCTTGTTTCCCGGTTTTCCCACACTCCATGACTCACTGCCGTACAATGCTGTATTTCAGATGTGCCTTCTCAGGCATTTATTCCTCAAATTATGGGCGATGTTTCACACTGATCTTAAACTCGGCTCCACGAGTTGAGATTTCAATGATACTGACACTTATAAGTTTCAATATGATGATGGCAGCAGCCGAAACGATGTTGTGAAGCGATCTCAAAGGTTTTATTCACAAAATATTCATGCTGGTCGCAGAGTCATACAGGAAATTTATTTCCTTTATTAACAAGTCTAATCCTCAACCTAAGTTCTAACTTTCATGTTGCAGTTTTGAGCCCAGTTCTCGTGCTAGCAGAAAAAATACTAGTGAGTTGAGAATGGGTCTACCTTTATACAAGTACACAGTTATTGTTTTGTTAATACACCCAAACATGTTTCAGCACAGTTGCGACATCTTCAGAAGACTTTTTTAATTATTTTCCTGAACACAAGTACAGATTAATTTTAGGTTAAGGAATATGATACATCAAATTTTGATGTAATTTTAACTGCATTTGCACCTTGCCTTTTATTTTATATTGTGTGTGTCCTGTGGCTGCAAAACAAAATCAGCCACAGGTACACCGTATCATCTACAAACATGAGGGATGCTATACAATTGTCTACATTGAATTTTTTGTTCATTATCCAATTATCCAATCTTTAAAAAGCATGTTCTGGTAAAATTCGTGGCATACGCCTGTTTTTGGCCTTACCGTTTTAGAAGTTTTCCAGTCCTTAGCTGCGACAAGTTTGTTTTTATATGTACCAAAGTGTTTTTGTGTAGCTGAGCTGAACCTGTGGACGTTGAAAAAAGTTTTGTGAAACTTAAGTATGGCGAATCATTTCGTGTAGTTTCTTATTCATGGATTATGTTTCGAATTTTGACAGTGTTTACTCACGTTATCTCCTACTCGTTTGTAAATATTGCATCCTATTACGTTCCCTTTGGACACACGTGTCCAAGCCGCAGCAACACAATAAACAAAAAATTCAATGCAGACGATTTTCTAACATTCTTCTTGTTTGCAGATGATCAGGTGTACTACTCTAGACCTGTGGCTGATTTTAGCTGGCAACCACAGGAAACACACAACGCAAAATAAAAGACAAAGTCCACATACAATTTACTCGTCAACAATATCTGCTGTATCATATTGATTAACCTAAAAATAACTTGCAGGTGTGTATTTCGGAAGATAACAAAAAGCCCCCGAGGCCGCCACAACTGTCGTGAAACACGTTGGGGTGATTAAACAAAGCCGCGCGGGATTAGCCTAGCGGTCTGCGGCGCTGCAGTCATGGACTGTGCGGCTGGTCCCGGCGGAGGTTCGAGTCCTGCCTCGGGCATGGTTGTGTGTGTTTTTCCTTAGGATAATTTAGGTTAAGTAGTGTGTAAGCTTAGGGACTGATGACTTTAGCAGTTAAGTCCCGTAAGATTTCACACACATTTGAACATTAAACAAAACAATAGCTGTGTACTCCCGAAAAGGAAATATTTTAGATCTGGTAGCCACGAACAGACCAGACCTCATCAACGGTGTCAGTGTTGAGACAGGGATTAGTGATCATGATGTTGTCATTACAACGAAAGTTAAAAGGTCGGTCAAGAAGGCTAGGAGAGTATTCTTACTAGAAAGAGCAGATAAGCAGTTGCTAGCATCCCACTCAGTAAATGAATCGACTTAATTTACTTCCGGTACGATGGACGTGGAGGAATTATGGGCAAAATTTAAACACATTGTAAATCACGCATTGGACAAGTATGTGCGAAAAAGTGGGTAACGGACGGAAAAGACCCACCGTGGTTTAACAACGCAATTCGGAGAATGCTCAGGAAGCAAAGGCAATTCCACTCGCGGTACAAGAAGGATCGGGAGAATGAGGACAGGCATAAGTTAGTAGAGATTCGTGCTGCTGTAAAAAAAGCGATGCTCGAAGCATACAACCACTACCACCGTCATACCTTAGCAAAAGATCTTGATGAAAACCCAAGGAAATTCTGGTCTTACGTAAAATCGGTAAGCAGGTCACTCACTGATCAGTCTGGCCTGGCAACGGAAGACAGCAAAACGAAATCTGAAATTTCGAATTGAGCATTTGAGAAATCTTTCACGCAGGAGGATCGTACAAACATACCGCCGTTTGAGTCTCGTACAGATTCCCGTATGGAGGACATAGTGATACACATCCCTGGCGTTGTGAAGCAGCTGAATGGGTTGAAAATAAATAAATCGCCAGGTCCTGATGGGATTCCAATTCAGTTTTACAGAGAGTACTCTACTGCATTGGCTCCTTACTTAGCTTGCATTTATTGCGGCCGGCCGCGGTGGTCTCGCGGTTCTAGGCGCGCAGTCCGGAACCGCGCGACTGCTACGGTCGCAGGTTCGAATCCTGCCTCGGGCATGGATGTGTGTGATGTCCTTAGGTTTAAGTAGTTCTAAGTTCTAGGGGACTGATGACCACAGCTGTTAAGTCCCATAGTGCTCAGAGCCATTTGAACCATTTATTGCGAATCTCTTGCCCAACGTAAAGTCCCGAGCGCCTGGGAAAAAGCGCAGGTGACGCCTGTACATAAGAAGGGTAGAAGGACGGATCCTCAAAATTACAGACCAATATCCTTAACATCGGTTTGTCGCAGGATTCTCGAACATATTCTCAGTTCGAATATAATGAATTTCCTTGAGACAGAGAAGTACAGACCAATATCCTTAACATCGGTTTGTCGCAGGATTCTCGAACATATTCTCAGTTCGAATATAATGAATTTCCTTGAGACAGAGAAGTTGCTGTCCATGCATCAGCACGGCTTTAGAAAGCTTCGCTCCTGCGAAACGCAACTCGCCATTTTTTCACATGATATCTTGCGAACCATGGATGAAGGGTATCAGACGGATGCCATATTCCTTGACATCCGGAAAGCGTTTGACTCGGTGCCCCACTGCAGACTCCTAACTAAGGAACGAGCATTTGGGATTGGTTCCCAAATATGTGAGTGGCTCGAAGACTTCTTAAGTAATAGAACCCAGTACGTTGTCCTCGATGTTGAGTGTTCATCGGAGGTGAGGGTCTCATCTGGAGTGCCCCAGGGAAGTGTGGTAGGTCCGCTGTTGTTTTCTGTCTACATAAATGATCTTTTGAATACGGTGGATAACAAAGTGCGGCTGTTTGCTGATGATGCTGTGGTGTATGGGAAGGTGTCGTCGTTGAGTGACTGTAGGAGGATACAAGATGACTTGGACAGGATTTGTGATTGGTGTAAAGAATGGCAGCTAACTCTAAATATAGATAAATGTAAATTAATGCAGATGAATAGGAAAAAGAATCCTGTAATGTCTGAATACTACATTAGTAGTGTAGCGCTAGACACAGTCACGTCGATTAAATATTTGGGCGTAACATTGCAGAGCGATATGAAGTGGGACAAGCATGTAAAGGCAGTTGTGGGGAAGGCGGATAGTCGTCTTCGGTTCGTTGGTAGAATTTTGGGAAGATGTTGCTCATCTGCGAAGGAGACCGCTTATAAAACACTAATACGACCTATTCTTGAGTACTGCTCGAGCGTTTGGGATCCCTATCAGGTCGTATTGAGGGAGGGCACAGAAGCAATTCAGAGGCGGGCTGCTAGATTTGTTACTGGTAGGTTTGATCATCACGCGAGTGTTACGGAAATGCTTCAGGAACTCGGATGGGAATCTCTAGAGGAAAGGAGGCGTTCTTTTCGTGAATCGCTACTGAGGAAATTTAGAGAACCAGCATTTGAGGCTGACTGCAGTACAATTTTACTGCCGCCAACTTGCATTTAGCGGAAAGACGACAAAGATAAGATAAGAGAGATTAGGGCTCGTACAGAGGCATGTAGGCAGTCATTTTTCCCTCGTTCAGTTTTGGAGTGGAACAGGGAGAAAAGATGCTAGTTGTGGTACGAGGTACCCTCCGCGACGCACCGTATGGTGGATTGCGGAGTATGTACGTAGATGTAGATGTAGGTGAGCCGATCTTTATTCCATTATTAAGTTCTAGCAAGTTGTAACTCACCAAGTAATTAAACAAAAACCTTGTATCTGACTGAAGTAAACCATCTAAACAACGCGCTACGAAATTTTAAGAATTAATTACTAAATATTATAAACTGTGTGTAGATGGCTGTGTGGGTATACAGCTCAAATCCTATTAGTGTGTAAGCACAGAGAAGGAAGGGAGATGGGGTAAAGGGCGGGCCCTTTACGGAACTGGAGCGTCAGACGTGTCCCCACTGCGACCTTGGCCACCGAGGTTCAGCTGGCTCAGCCGCCTCCGCTCAGAGCAGCCGGTAACTGCCGCGGCGACTTAACTAGTTATTTGCATTCATGAAGCCGGCCCGAAGATTCGGTTGCCGCTGGAAGGCGAGAAACGCCCGTAGAAGGGGAGCTGCTTATCCAGCTGTATTTCGCCGAAGCCGCGGCGGCGGCCAGAGCGTCTTCTCTGTGTGACCGTTAGAAAGGGGCGGCGGGGGCCGCTCAAGAGACGGAAGGCGCGCCCTAAATAAACGCATCTCCATCATCGGCAGACAATTTTCTGGCCCAAATGAGGAGAGACCGCGTTGCTAGGCGACGGCAAAACGCGTTACGCCGCCAGCTGCAACGCCGCCCTCTGCGGCTAAATTGGCCCTGTGCTGTGCTGTGCCGTGCAAATTATCGACCCCCAACCTCCCCACTCCACCCCACCCCCTTTAAAACCCTCGCCCGTCTGCACCCTGCCCCGCCACCGCCCCCATCGTGCGTCTTGTCCCGCATACCTGTATGTTCTGAAATTTCTGCTTCCTTAACAGTGAACGTCATCCCGAGATACGAAGCACTTTCACCGTCATCGAACATTGTTCTAAATGCTCTGCATGAGCTTTTAGCCGTATCGATAATCCGAGGTGTGGCTATAAAATAACGAGACTATTGCTGTAAAATATTTTATTTCACAAACATGCATATTTAGTCATAACCCTTAGTATTCACTGAGGTGAGAGAAATCATGGGATAGCGATATCTATACATGTAGTTGGCGGTCGTACTGCGTACACAAGGTATAAAAGGGCAGTGCATGGCTGGAGCTGTCATTTGTACTCAGGTGATTCATGCGAAAAGGTGTCTGATGTGATTATGGCCACACCACTGGAACTAACAGACTGTGAGCGCTGTATAATAGTTGGAACTAGACACATTGTAAGAGGTCCATGATTAAAAAATTTGTTGCTAGCGCACTCAAGCAGATGTAATTTCGATGGATTGCTCACGCGCTGCCTGCGATATGTAAGGTATAAGAGAATCTCAGACCAGAGAGCAGTGTTGTTAGTAGCAGTAAGTAGTTGCTAGCGAGCAGTCTTGTGTATGGAGTTGGCTGGGCCGGTCGTGGTGGAGCGATGGCGATTCCTGGACGGTATAATATAAGGTAAAAGCAGCCTCGCGCATATTTAGTATTGTTAAATCAACTCTCATGTAAATGTTCCTAAAAATCTCTTAATAATAATCTTTCTTATAAAAAATTAACTTTTGATAATCATTCATCGCAATTTAAAGAATTTACTAATTTCTCCAATCCATGGTCTTCCCGATTATTGTAAAGAAAAATCAGTTGCTTCCTTTTATACATGACAAATCTATCGGCCAGCATTGCACTGAACTGTGCCAGAAAAGTTTAATTTCCTATAGGAGCAGATATATACGCGTTATCCGGCGACTAGACTGAGGTAAGAATTTTCAATTTATTCAGTATGATCTTTCAGGGCCATGAAGCAGCACTGCTGACGTCCAAAATTTACCAGGCTAAATTGACAGTCAATTATTGAAAGGTTATAAGTCAGCGACAATTTTATTAGGAGATTAGTCACATTTTATTGTTCCAAGATTACAGAATTTATCTGAGGGAGGTTACGCTGAATGTGAAAGAATTTTGTGAGGAGGTTACACTTTTCGACAACCGGCCAGGATCGTATTTTTGTGAATTTCTGAGAGGTAGTCAGTTATATATATGCTCTTATTTACTTAACATTAAATGTAGTTTGCATCTGGCGCAACGAATTTACTAATTTGTCATTCTTTCTTTCACAGATCATCGGCAATTTATTGCTCTTTGTTGTAATTATATTTGTTCCATTTTTGCTTTGACTTTGATTGATTATGTGCTTAATTTTGATTTGTGAAAATACCGCGAAAAACTGTTAACAGTACATCCCGATGTGCAATGAGTGAAATAGCCGACTCGAATAATTTGACCGATAATACTTGCGACACTTAGTGTAATAGTGGTAATCCTCTAATTACAGATAATCAGTGCGTACCGACCACTAGTAATGACTTTAACCCTAATGATGAGCAAACAAATTCAGTTGTGTCCATTGTTAATTTAACGACAATTGATGACGCGGTACGTTCCGTTACAATGAACGCTACCCATTTTGAAACACCTGATTTGCAAAGTTTACACAGTGAACAGACAAATGTTTCTAACGAAGGTGAACAATATACACAGATTTATTTGATTCCGATGTAGTGACCAACAGAAAACATCCGATTAGCAAACCTTTTCGTGAATCAGACAATGACCAAATGGTTACACAAAATGTGACACATTTAGATACACCATCACACAGCACAGAAAATAGAGTCGCTAATTTTGCCTTGGACCAAGTTATGGCATTATTACTACAACTTAATGAAACTCTCAAACAGCGGAATGAAATACTAGACCACCATTTCACACAACTTAATGAAAAACTAGACAACAATTTCAAACAACTCAACGAAAAATACGACAACCATTTCAAACAACTTAATGAAAATCTCAAACACTCCAATGAAAAACAAGAAAACAATTATAAACAACTTAATGAAAGTTTCAAATGGTCGAATGAAAACGACAGCAGGTCGTTTAAACAAATTAATGAAAAACTTGACACCCCTATTGAACAGCTTAATGAACAGATTACAGCTATTTCCGTGCAATGTAATGATACTAAAGAACAATTACGTGAGGAAATTAAGGCTTGTGCTAGGAATAGTAGCGAAGAGTTACGTAATACGCATGCAGCCACAACAAAATCACTTAGAGATGAAATTAGTGCAGTCGCCAAACAATGTTCTGAAAACGCAACACAGTTACGCGACGAGTTTAAATTAATGTCAGCAGAACTTTCACAAACTTTGGTTGCGAAAGTCGATAAGAGATTTGAACAACAGAACAGCCAAATTGACGAACGTTTTAAAGCGACAGAAATGAAAAATGTTTCAGTCTCTAACACGTCACAGCATATGCCACATCTTGAACATTTGTCACACTCACACAGCCAGTATAATTTAGGTAATTTACAGAGACTACGTGACATAGAATCCGAACAGACACAGATAAATAGATTCTCATGCAATCCTGAACCTGTTAACACATTCAGAGACGATAACGTTGATTATAAGCAAGAGACCTCAGGGGATTCATTACACTTCGATGAATATGTGCCGTAGCGTGCACAGGGCCCCGAGCCGTAGTAGTGCTGTTTCATCTTTAATTTTCTGCACTGCTGCCTTCTCTTTTACTATCCTTTATCAAAACAACTCTTCAACTATCGATCTATCTAGGATTAGGAATGAGTAAAGAAAATCTGATACGGCAAGCTTTACCTGAAAGTGACAGTTATCATTATACGCTCCAGAAATGACAAACACGAGAACTTTAATAACAGACAAAATTTTTATCATCAGTATGTACAAAATTTTCAGCAATCGCAGACACAGTTTGGCAACAATAGAGGCTTTTTCCCACAACATCAACAAAACCAGTCGGTTTGCATACCTAACCAACAATGTAGTCAGCAAGGTCAACCATGCTTTAATGTTTCGCCGCCTACACGTATAGCGTCGGCTCCACCAAATAGTAACGCACAGCAACAAGGAAATCACTACGTATGGAAAACACACCATTTCAACTCATATCGCAATGCGCCGTATAGCAACGATTATTATGACAGACGTAAAAGTAAAGAGCACAATTTCCAGCGTAACAGTCGGTCTTACCAGTAGGAGAATCATCCACAACAGATTATTATGAATGAACCAGACAGTCGGTATCATCCCGAACCTAATACGTCAGGAAGAAATAACAGAACAGTACAAATAGTCGAGATGCCACAGAATTCTCCCGCAAATAACAGCACGTCAGAAGGAATTTGACTAGATACAGCACAGGTTGCATCTTCCAGCAACGCAAGCAATACTTTTGACACAGAGAATCTTGTTGACGAAAATGTTATTACTTTTGATGACATCCGAGACACTCTTTTGCAGGAAAAACCAGTTATTCAAAAAACCATTTCACATCCTGTCATTGAAGTAAAGGTTGGATCATCCAAATTTTCAGCAGTAATCGATTCTGGATCACGTATGTCTGTTATAAATGAAGAAACCTTCATCGAATGTAACAAAGAGAATATTTATCCTACGTTACCATTAGGCAGAACTAAAGTAAAAGGAGCAGTATCTGGTAAAGGAGTAGATGTAAAATTACAGACACACTTATCGTTTTGTACTGCAGGTCATACGTTCCATTCAAATTTTTGGATTGTTCCCTTATTGACAACAGACGTTATTTTAGGTACGAATTTTCTGGTACAACACGACGCAATTATTGACTTTCAAAATTCCTATTTAATGTTAAAGGATGATAACGTACAACTGGCATTAAAATTTCAGCACTCTTTATCTGCAGAAGAACAAACAATTAATCGTACAGAGGTCATTTCCGCATCACGTAACATAAACTGTCATTCCACATTGTTCACAGATACGTACGTACACAACTACAATACACCAGACGAAGCTGACTATGACGTTATGCAAATGATTTCTGAGAAAGTAAAGCAAAGCAGTGCAAATACAGACGACGAACGTACAGAGCTAAGCAAAATTCTTTTACAGCGAGCTCCGGTTTTTGACATCATCCCTCGTACTACGTCCGGTTTTATGAATGAATTTCAAGTTAAACAGCACGACACATTTAAAGCTAAACATTATCCCATTCCATATATCTACAGAGAACAAGTAAAGAAAGAATTGCAAGCTATGCTAGACCAAGGAATTATTGAACCGGCAGTTAGTCCGTACATAAACCCGCTCCATATTGTTAAGAAAAAGGATGGATCACTTCGCCTCGTACTTGATTCGCGTCATGTCAACGACATTATTATTATTAAACAGATCGCCCACAGACACTAGAAGAACTTTTACAGAAATTTCATGGTACTGCTATTTATTCCACATTAGATTTGAAATCGGGATTTTGGCAAATTCAGCTCCATACGAACTGCAGAAAGTACAGAGCATTTCTCTGTTTTGGTGACTGTTACCAGTTTTGCAAATTACCGTTCGGTTTAACAATTTCTTCAGCAGCATTTATTCGCGGTTTGAATAGTATACTTCCGACAGAACTTAAAGACAGAATCACAACATGTGTAGACGACATCCTTATTGCAGAAGCTGACTGGTCTGAACACAATTTGAGTTTTGAACGACTGTTACAAAGTTTTCGTGCACAAGGACTTACAGTTAATCTTAGCAAATCGCACTTTGGCAAAACTTCTATAAAATTTCTTGGACATGTAATTCCAGCAGAAGGCAATGCGCCTGACCCAGAAAAACTTCAAGCTATACGTGACATTACTGCTCCAACGACGAGAAACAACTACGCAGCTATTTGGGATTAATTAACTTTTTCCGTAAATTTATTCATTACTCTGCTTTAGACACCCCTAAATTATTCCAATTGACGGGTAAAAACGCTATTTGGTCCTGGGATAGCCAAGCACAGTCTGAGTTTGTTAATTTGAAACATGAAACATCCTGGCAGATTAAAATTGTGTGCCCGACCGAGCGCACACTCCGCTGCAGAGTGAAAATCTCATTCTGGAAACATCCCCCGGCTGTGGCTAAGCCATGTCTCCGCTATATCCTGTCTTTCAGGAGTGCTAGTTCTGCAAGGTTCGCAGAAGGGCTTTTGTAAAGTTTGGAAGGTAGGAGACGAGATACTGGCAGAAGTAAAGCTGTGAGTACCGGCCGTGAGTCGTGCTTCGGTAGCTCAGATGGTAGAGCACTTGCCCGCGAAAGGCAAAGGTCCCGAGTTCGAGTTTTAATCTGCCAGGAAGTTTCATATCAGCGCACACTGCGCTGCAGAGTGAAAATCTCATTCTGGAATTTGAAACATGCCTTATTGAATGCACCACTTTTATCACACCCAGATCCTACCAGAAATTTTTCCATTGCCACCGACAGTTCTAACACCGCTTTAGGCCTACACATTTTTCAGGAAATTGAAGAAAATGGCACAACAGTAATTAAAAACATCGCCTTTGCAAGTCGCATTCTGTCACCTGCTGAACGGAATTATTCTGTTACAGAACTTGAAACATTATGTGTTGTATGGGCATTTACCAGATTTAGGCATTTTCTTTATGGAAGACATACGACCGTTTACACAGATCATAGAGCTATACAGTTTTCACTTTCCGCAAAATTTACACACGACAGGTTAAGCAGATGGAAACTTTATTTACAGGAGTTTAATTTTACAATTGTTCACATTCCCGGTACACAAAATGTTGTAGCAGACGCACTATCCCGTTCTCTCAGCAACAATCAGCAAGACATCGCAACCAACTTCTGCCAAGGAAATTTTAGCGTCATGTATATTCAACCAGTTGCATTCGAAAATTTCATTTCGTCCTCATTACGAGACATAGCACAGGAGCAGTGCAAAGACAACGTTTGGAAAGAAATTAAACACCTTTGGCAAGATAGGAATAATGTTACCATTAGAAACCATTACACTGTACGCAATAATATTCTGTTTCGCCGCTCTCACCCTGACAGCAACAACTGGTTATGATGTATTCCTGACGAGCTTGTTAACAAATTAATTTGGTATACTCATTTAAGTTACGCACATTATGGAGCCAGAAAATGTTTTCTTATACTGAAACAGAACTGTTATTTTGCGAACATGGAGAAACGTATTCGACGAGTTTTTAACGTCATGTAAAATCTGCCAGAAAGCTAAATCAGACACGACTTCACATATTCCTCCGTTACATCCCATTGTACCCGTTAAATTGAGACACATGGCCGCAGCAGACAGTTTTGGACCGATTCCCGGATCTAATAGAGGTTTTTGTTACGTCTTTGTCGCTGTTGAACTCACTTAGAAATTTGTTACCTTCACTCCGTTACGCAAAGCTACTGCTAAAACTATTTCGAATGCATTTGTAAAAGATTTTTTATTTCATGTAGGGCATGTATTGAAAGTAATTTCCGACAATGGACCACAATTTCGATCTGCGATATGGACCCGTATGTTACGAGCTAGAAACATTTCTCCGATCTATATATCCAAGTATCACACTTCTTCGAACCCTTGTGAACGACTAATGAAAGAAATTGGTAAATTATGTAGAATCTACTGCTATAAAAAACATATTGATTGGGACACACACATACTCTCATTCCAGGATGTAATTAACCCCATACCAAATGAATCTACTATGCTATCTCCGACTGTTGTATTGAAAAATATTGAACCACCTCACAAAATTAAAGAATTAGTATCTTTTCCTACATCTCGTCGACTACGTCACCATGAAATAATTGACATTGCACTCAGCAACATCAAACGTGCCGCAGAGCTCCGGAGAAGACAGCAAAAACAGGTTTGTCCACGCCGTGACTTTCACATAGGACAGAAGATATTAGTACATACGCACTATTTATCCAACAGAGGAAAGAGTAGATGCAGTAAATTTGAGCGTCTATACGCAGGTCCACATAGAATTCGCAGCATTCCTCACCCCAATGTAGTACATGTGGAAACTTTGAGAACCAGAAAAAGCAAAGGCAATCACCATGTCTCCAATATTAAACCCTTTATTGAATGAACATACTTTATGATTTATCACAGTGTAATGCCATTTACTGATATATATATATATATATACACTCCTGGAAATTGAAATAAGAACACCGTGAATTCATTGTCCCAGGAAGGGGAAACTTTATTGACAGATTCCTGGGGTCAGATACATCACATGAGCACACTGACAGAACCACAGGCACATAGACACAGGCAACAGAGCATGCACAATGTCGGCACTAGTACAGTGTATATCCACCTTTCGCAGCAATGCAGGCTGCTATTCTCCCATGGAGACGATCGTAGAGATGCTGGATGTAGTCCTGTGGAACGGCTTGCCATGCCATTTCCACCTGGCGCCTCAGTTGGACCAGCGTTCGTGCTGGACGTGCAGACCGCGTGAGACGACGCTTCATCCAGTCCCAAACATGCTCAATGGGGGACAGATCCGGAGATCTTGCTGGCCAGGGTAGTTGACTTACACCTTCTAGAGCACGTTGGGTGGCACGGGATGCATGCGGACGTGCATTGTCCTGTTGGAACAGCAAGTTCCCTTGCCGGTCTAGGAATGGTAGAACGATGAGTTCGATGACGGTTTGGATGCACCGTGCACTATTCAGTGTCCCCTCGACGATCACCAGTGGTGTACGGCCAGTGTAGGAGATCGCTCCGCACACCATGATGCCGGGTGTCGGCCCTGTGTGCCTCGGTCGTATGCAGTCCTGATTGTGGCGCTCACCTGCACGGCGCCAAACACGCATACGACCATCATTGGCACCAAGGCAGAAGCGACTCTCATCGCTGAAGACGACACGTCTCCATTCGTCCCTCCATTCACGCCTGTCGCTACACCACTGGAGGCGGGCTGCACGATGTTGGGGCGTGAGCGGAAGACGGCCTAACGGTGTGCGGGACCGTAGCCCAGCTTCATGGAGACGGTTGCGAATGGTCCTCGCCGATACCCCAGGAGCAACAGTGTCCCTAATTTGCTGGGAAGTGGCGGTGGGGTCCCCTACGGCACTGCGTAGGATCCTACGGTCTTGGCGTGCATCCGTGCGTCGCTGCGGTCCGGTCCCAGGTCGACGGGCACGTGCACCTTCCGCCGACCACTGGCGACAAAATCGATGCTCTGTGGAGACCTCACGCCCCACGTGTTGAGCAATTCGGCGGTACGTCCACCCGGCCTTCCGCATGCCCACTATACGCCCTTGCTCAAAGTCCGTCAACTGCACATACGGTTCACGTCCACGCTGTCGTGGCATGCTACCAGTGTTAAAGACTTCGATGGAGCTCCGTACGCCACGGAAAACTGGCTGACACTGACGGCGGCGGTGCACAAACGCTGCGCAGCTAGCGCCATTCGACGGCCAACACCGCGGTTCCTGGTGTGTCCGCTGTGCCGTGCGTGTGATCGTTGCTTGTACAGCCCTCTCGCAGTGTCCGGAGCAAGTATGGTGGGTCTGACACACCGGTGTCAATGTGTTCTTTTTTCCATTTCCAGGAGTGTATATGACCACTTATGCAATTATATTTATGTGACTACTTACTGATAATGATCGTATTTTTTCTTGGCAAGTGCCCCGCAAGGTAAGGTTAGCAGGTCGCTTTTCTTGTCGTTAGACATCAGACCGTGCATATTTTCCATTTCTTTGGTGTATGAATGATGGTTTTCCTATCGAAAGTAGAATTTTTCTCTGTATGTGCTATTAAATCTTTAAGATGTAACAAACACCAGTTGACATTGACATTTTGCCTTATGATATCTCAACATCGTGACTATTTTACATTTTTTGCTACTACATTATGATACTGTGTGTACATTTTTGGCACTTGAAAACTGTCTATGTTTTTGACCTTATAAGTTTTCTGTCATGCTATGCTGTATGCTTAATTATATCACTAGAAACAAGTTTTTATTTAATGGGTATATGAATTAAATGAAAAATATTAATCCATATTCATCATTTTCTGAAAGCAATAACGTGTACAAGAAATAAATGAAACAAATACAAAAAAACACAGTGGCTTACTATGAAATGGAAGTTTAGCCATCGGAATGAACGAAAGAAAATGCAATAACTTGTCATGATGAGTAAATGGATCAGAATTAACAAACATTAACAAGAATATACGAAACACATCGTAGGATAGCAGTCTTGACTAATTATTTTTCTTTGAGAATACGAGGCGATTATTGAGCAAGCTGTCAGACAGAACTACACATGTTAATTTTAGTGATGATATATGCTAGAAGTAAGAAACCCTATACTATATGAAGTAATGAATGATAATGAATAGTTGCATGAAGTAAATGGTAATGTGAATATGAATAATGAAGTGTCTGTTTTTTGCAGATATAATAAATGATGATGAATAGTTGTATGAAGAATAAGGTAATATGAATAATGAAGTCTTTCTTTGCAGATGATGATAATGATGAAGTTATTATAATATGAATAATGAAGTTTTTCTTTGCAGATGAGAATAATGATAAAGTTTATATATTTACTATTAGTTAAGAGATGCTATGTAGTTATTTAAGTATTTGTTGCAGTTCCTTTTGTAGTATGTCTTATGTTGCATAGTATAATGACTGAATGTTTTGGGAAAGACAGCTAGAGTAGATACATATTAAGTACGCTTTTCATTACCTGTTAATTCGAAATTCACTACTTTTCAGCATAACATGCATATCTTCTTTCAGCTCAATAATCCAGTTTGTATTTTTTCCAGGAGAAGCTTTTCATGATACTTACTAAACCTGTTAATTATGATACCTGTTCTAATACTTGCATTTTTTTTACCCATTTGTGTGTATCATTCATGAATGTGATCACATATACTCTACTTGTTTCATAACCTTGCTACAGCTGACTCATGACAAATGACGTTATTAATCCTTATTTCCAGCAATAAGTCAAAAGCATATATTTTTATGCCCCAGCAATTAATTATCGATCCCAACGCAATGCATTGCTATAAAAAAATTATTACCTGTCCCAGCTATTACTAGTATACAACTAAATAATGCTACCAGTTTAAGATATATTTCTAGTCCTAAATGTAATGCAAATTTTTCTGATGTATTGATTCCATTATGTCTATGTATTAGTGGACTACAGATCTTGACTAATAGTTCCAATGTATTATATTTTTAAATATTTCTTATGTCACTTACATGATATCATATATAAACACCAGTAGCTTGATGCTACACTCAATAACTCCTGATTTGAATGCTGACTTGTGAATAATGCCGAATAATGTTTTGTAAAACTATATGCATACTTTGTAACTGTCCAATGAGTGCCAATAATTACTGCAATCAGATGAGTTATGAATAGTGTTTTGTAATACTCAATACTTGCTACATGGTTAGTAACTGGCCAATGAATGCCACTGTTTACTTTTATATGATGACTTATGTATAAATGCTATGCCAATAATTTCTATAAATAATATTTTGTTATACTCTATAAATGCTATGCCATTAATTAACTCTTGCTTTGAATGATGACTTCTGAATAATGCATAAAAATGGTTTGTAACTGGCCAATGAGTGCCAATATTTACTGTAATTAGATGACTTATGAATAATGTTCTGTAATAATTACTGTAATAAGATGACTTATGAATAATATTCTGCAATACTCCATACATAGTACATAAATGTTTACTAACTAACCAATGAGTGCCAATAATTATTCAAATCAGTTGATACACTAATGTAATTCTCAATGATGACTAGCATAAGACTTAATGTCCTTCACCTTCTGACCTAATTACCAGAAATTACTGCAATATCCGTTTGTCCTGTCCATCCTCATGATCATGGAGCACTATATTTGGTTTTTGCACTAATTCTCCGTTGATGAAAGGGTATGGATTGTACAAGAATGTGGTGTTGTCACATCATGCTGTCTGCCACCTTGAACGATGGAGATATTATTATGGTCCTACTGTTTGGTCTACCTAATGTACTACCAAAATCATAACATTGAATATTAATACAACATTTCAGTGTCTTGGCTACACTGATAAATACTTCAGGGAAGAGAAGTTCAGATTGTCTCACTTGGTGTTGTGCTTCTGTAGAAAGATATGGACTTTCAATGCAGCTACTTGCAACCTACTGCGCTACAACCATGATGCAATCCTTCCCATTCCTTTCCTAGTTCTTGTAAAATGGTAAAGACTTATACAGTGCGTTTAAATTTTTGTAAAATCATGAAGACTTACACAGTGCGTGTGCACTTCATTTCATTTGTTAATCAGATCAGTTGTCCTAGATATGCTAAAGACTTCTACAGTATGTGTGCACTTTATTTCACTCCTTGATATGTTTAATTGTTGTAAAAATGCTAAAGAGTTTTACAGTGTGTATGCACTTTATGTCATTTGTTAATATATTTTGCACTCAATGCATGTGCACTTTATTTCACTCCTTCATATGTCTAATTCATGTAAAAATGCTAAAGACTTTTACAGTGTGTGTGCACTTTATTTATTTAGTTCTTGTAAAAAAACTGCTAAAGAGTTATACAGTGCATGTGCACTTTGTCATTTGGTAATATCTTTTGTACTCATTGCGTATACACTTTGTCAATCAGTAATGTATATACTCTGTGACTGTAGACTTAGTAACTAGATAGAGTATAGAAAAATTTGTTGCTCATGGCAAGTCCAATTGACTCACCATCGCTGCCAAATTTCAACAAGGCACTGTGCAAGGTCGTGGTTGCTCCATAATGGTGTGGGTTGTGATTATGTGGGACGAACTGGGTTCTCTGATCCAACTGGATAAGTCACTTGGATACTCCAGAATGAGATTTTCACTCTGCAGCGGAGTGTGCGCTGATAAGAAACTTCCTGGCAGATTAAAACTGTGTGCCGGACTGAGACTCGAACTCGGGACCTTTGCCTTTTGGAAGGTAGCAGACGAGGTACTGGCAGATGTAAGGCTGTGAGGACTGGGTGTGAGTCGTGCTTGGGTAGCTCAGTTGGTGGAGCACTTGCCCGCAAAAGGCAAAGGTCCTGAGTTCGAGTCTCGGTCCGGCACACAGTTTTAATCTGCCACGAAGTTTCACTTGGATACTATTTGCAGCCATTCACGGCTTCTATGTTCTAACCGAAGGAAGAATTTCAATGGATGACAATGCCTCATGTCAACAGGGACAGTTGTTCGTGATTGGTTTTTAAGAACATTATCGTCAATTAGAGCTACTGATTTGGCCATCCAGGTCATCCGACATGAATCCCATAAAAAATTTGTGGGACGTAATCAAAAGGTCAGCTCATGCACAAAATCAGCACTGATAACATTTTCGCAATGATGGACGGCTACAGTGGAAGCATGGCTCAGTATTTCTCCAGGGGTCTACCAGCGACTTGTTGAGCCCATGCTATGTCGAGTTGTTACACTACGCTGGGCGACTGGAAGTCCGACTCAACATTAGAAGGTATCTCATGACTTTACCCCCTCTACCCTTCCAACGTTCCATACGAATTTTGTTATTGATGGAAACAGTGCTGGAAATCTTCCTCCCTGAGCTGTTTGATGACGGGTGCCACTTTTCCTTTCACTGCTTCAACCGACTGAAATATCTCGTTTCTTTTAATGCAGATTTGATCTTGGGGAGTTAGGTAAAAGTCACATGGTGCCAGGTCAGGGGAATAAGGTGGATGATCTAACAATGGGATGCTGTACTTCGCTAGAAATGTCTTAACAGACGATGCAGTATGAGAGAGCATATAGTCTTGCTGTGGAACCCATCACTTGTTCTTCTACAGTGCAGGTCTCTTATTTTTTCACGAAGTTAAATGAGAATATCAAATGAGTAATGCTGATTAATAATATGACCTTCAGGAACCCAGTGAAGATACACAACTGCATTAATACAAAAAAAAAAAAACGTCATCACTTTGAATCTTGATTCGCTCATGCAAGCTGTTTTCGCCCATTGCAAAGTCGGCGCTTTGTTTCTGGACCATAAGTGGAAAGCCAAGATTCGCCACATGTCATCAGTCATTCCAAGAAATTACTATCGTTTTCTGTGGTACTTAAAGTGTAACTACATTCACATCCACGAGCTCTTTTTTTTTTAGACCGTGAGAATTTTCGGCACGAGTTTCGCACACACTTTTCTCATGTTAAATTGGTTAAGTAAAATTTGCCTTACGTATTCTTTGTCAATTCCTACAGTTTCAGAAATCAATCGAATACTCGACCGACTGTCGGATCGAATCAGGTTACCTACTTTTCCGATATTTTCATCCGTTTTTGATGCTGAATTGCGTCCTGGGCACGAGTCGTCTTCATCGTCTTCTCGGGCGCCTTGGAAACGCTTGAACAACTCAGAAACTCGCATACGAGATAAACACTTTACACCATACTCTTATTTTAATAAAAGATAGGTTTCACTAGTAGTTTTTCCAATTTTTATGTGAAACTTCATGACAATTCATTAGTCTGTTATTACACTTACCATTTTTATACATAAAATGGTAAATGCGTTTAAAATGGTAAATTGTTATCCAAGATGCTACTCCAGGCGGGTGTAAAATGAACGTGCGCAATGGAAAATAATAAACGCTAAAGGAACATTTGGCCCTGTCTGACTATCCCCTGAAGCAGATCTTAGGATCTCTTAATTCTATAAATTACAATCTAAACACAAATGAATGATTAAGGCAACTAATACTACTAAATGATAAACGTTGTTCCTGATTACATATTTATTGTAGATTAAAAAAACCTTTATATTACAAAGTTTACATTTCCTAAGTAAAATTACTAATCAATTGCCCAACTCTGCCATTATTATGACAGCGCGGTCTAATATCAATGTCGCGGAATGACTGACATTATCTACGTACCAAACACTAGAAGACACTGCTTTCAAAGATGATCTACGATGGTGTGGAACCTCAGTGGAAATAAACTAACGTGATCACAGCTGTTTAGCCTTAATAAGCCCTAATAAGCCGAAGCAATTTGCGATATCACCGTATGTGATGCGTCCGGTAGGTCGAAGTGATGGTTCTCGTACTCGTCTGCGACGGTGGAAGCACTCCAGCCACAAATAAACTCTTTCAACCACTAGGACGGCAGAAGGCAGTCCTCTGATTAATATACTCTAATACTATCTTCTCCTCTCTGTGTTCTACAGACGAGAAACGCGAACTCTCAGCCACAAGGACGGAGTTCAGATAACGTCTCAACATAAGTCTAGGGAGAGGAAGAGCTCTCAGTTACTGAACGCTGTGTACTCAACGACGACTTCCAACCCGGAGGTGAAGTCCAGAATCGTATAGGTTCGCAACAGTACAGTGCCTAACTGTTTAACTATAAACTCTCCTGAGAGCGAAGACAGCAAGTCCGTCCGTAGCAACAAAGCTGATATCGAGCGACCGTCACACACGGACGCTCGCAAAGGAAGACCCCGTCTCTCCAGCGCTGGCTTCCCAGTAAGGCTCGGCTCCCCACCAAAGTAATTCCAAAAACGAATCATATTCCCGAAACCACGGAATATTCTCTCTCTCTATATAGATTATTCCGAACGCCGACCAACCATATTTTAATCTTTTGTCGTCCAGCGCGGAAAGTTTGCGAGGAAAAACCTATACTCGTACAATGGTACGCTTCGGAGTAAAAAGCCTTGGAAATAACCCAGCCTGCGTGGTTTCCGAGGTACCACTTCTTCGTTTCTCTCACCTGTGTCCAAGATTTTCAGCGTTCGGAAGTATTATCCGGTTATCCTTTCGGCCCCTACTACAATAGCGGCAGGTCGTCACCCTACTGTGCTCCAGAGCTCAGGTGCCACGACGTCCGTCAAGTTACTTCCTGTGTTTAAGTAGGACCAACACCTGTGCGGACCTTCCACCCAGAGCTTGAGTTCTGCCTGCCATTTCATCTCCACTGGCGTTCCAACCTCTAGTAGTATAGGTGTGGTATACACCACTTCTAACAAACACCGAACAACGCGCTCCATCGCTGGCCGCACTTCTCTGGGCGGCCCGCTGCTTCCATCGCTGGCCGTATTCACACGCACGCTCCCTGACGTGGCCGAGAAATACATCGCTGGCAGTACTTCTCCGGCGGCTCGCGGCTACCATCGCTGGCCGCCCTCGCGCGCGCGCGTTTGTCACCACACAGCAATTGGCTACGCCAGGAAACATTGCGATTGGTTTTCCCTGGAAAACAGCGACCCCAGCCGACGGATCCATTAACCAGCAAGCCTTATATAAACCGCCGCCCCAAACGACAGTTCTCATCGGGAAGTGCAGTACGCCGTGTTCCAGCTGCTCGTGGATGACTCCCCGCACCACTCGAGGTTACCTGGCTGCTCGGCGGAAATCTATCGACTTCACTTGGAGAGACTGAACTTCACTGGACTTGGGAATAATTACGGGACGTGCACCCCACCATGCACATTTGGACATTGGTATAACCAAACTTAATTATGCATTACTTCTGAGTGTGAGCCTGGGTAGACGCTTGGCTAACATAATTGTTAAAAAGTGATTTGTGATTTAATAAACCAGACTGACGAGGTTATTGTGTTATTCCTGGTTATAACAATAGGCAATCATTCATTACGCCGTTTTTATAATAAAGGTGGGCGTCATGTGAAGCGATCAAAATTCACTTAAATTGGCTAATGGTGCTGGAAATCGTCTTTTTGAAAAAGATCTAGGAGTATTTACAGAGCTCGTAAAAGAATTTGATGTTACAGGTGTCCAAGTAGGTGAATTATGAAGTTCAGATGGAGACCGGTTGGAGATCTTGAAACATGGTTCAGTATTAGTGCCTAAATGCGTGCAACCAATGACCCTTCAGGCTCTGTCGAACAGCGCAATAGGCTGGACAACTTATTTTTTTTCCCGTCACGTGATCAACAAGGCTTGTGCCACACAAGTCAGTCAGAGTACTCTACTCGACTGCAGTTATCCTTATATTGCCCTGGGAGGTACTTTGACGGAGTTCAGATGTTTCTGTCAGTCGTTTGATGCAAATATGAGAGCTTTTAGCTTCAACAAATTCGTACATCATTCGAATGGAACAGAGCTCCTTTGGAGGGCAAACCCTTTTTCAGTATCAATCAAAATGGTGAAAAAGATATAATTTTGAAGCATTGTGCAAAGAGAAGGTCGTATTGTCCTACAGATTATGATACTGATTGCCTGGACGCAGTGCGACCTGTAAAGGAAAACAAAGTTCACTGAAGAAGCGATTTATTTAAAACTTACGTAATTGTATGAGCAGATGATAAAGACGAAAACTCAAGATATAAGGAAACAGGTAGAGGAGAACGGAAGAGAAATGTGCACAACTGATTGAAATTGTACACTACTGGTCATTAAAAAGCTACACCAAGAAGAAATGCAGATGATAAACGGGTATTCATTGGACAAATATATTATACTACAACTGACATGTGATTACATTTTGCCGGCCGGCGTGGCCGAGCGGTTCTAGGCGCTACAGTCTGGAACCGCGCGACCGCTACACATGCATGCCTCGGGCATGGATGTGTATGGTGTTCTTAGGTCAGTTAGCTTTAAGTAGTTCTAAGTTCTAGGGGACTGATGACCTCAGATGTTGAGTCCCATAGTGCTCAGAGCCATTTGAACCATTTTGATTACATTTTCACGCAGTTTGGTTGCATAGATCCTGAGAAATCAGTACCCAGAACAACCACCTCTGGCCGTAATAACGGCCTTGATACGCCTGGGCATTGAGTAAACAGAGCTTGGATGGCGTGTACAGATACAGCTGCCCAAGCAGCTTCAACACGATACCGCCGTTCATCAACAGTAGTGACTGGCATATTGTGACGAGACAGTTGCTCGGCCACCATTGACCAGACGTTTTCAATTGGTGAGAGATCTGGAGAATGTGCCGGCCAGGGCAGCAGTCGAATATTTTCTGTATCCAGAAATGCAACCTGCAACATGCGATCGCGTATCATCATGTTGAAATGTAGGGTTTCGCAGGGATCGAATGAAGGGTAGAGCCACGGGTCGTAACACATCTGAAATGTAACGTCCACTGTTCAAAGTGCCGTCAATGCGAACAAGAGGTGACCGAGACGTGTAACCAATGGCACCCCATACCATCACGCCGGGAGATACGCCAGTATGGCGATGACGAATACACCTTCCAATGTGCGTTCACCGAGATGTCGCCAAATGCAGACGCGACCATCACGAAGCTGTAACCAGAACCTGGATTCATCCGAAAAAATGACGTTTTGCCATTCGTGCACCCAGGTTCGCCGTTGAGTACACGATCGCAGGCGCTCCTGTCTGTGATGCAGCGTGAAGGGTAACCGCAGCCATGGTCTCCGAGCTGATAGTCCATGCTGCTGCAAACGTCGTCGAACTGTTCGTGCAGATGGTTGTTGTCTTGAAAACGTCTCCATCTGTTGACTCAGGGATCGAGACGTGGCTGCACGATCCGTTACAGCCATGCGGATAAGATGCCTGTCATCTTGACTGCTAGTGATAAGAGGCCGTTGGGATCCAGTACGGCGTTCCGTATTACCCTCCTGAACCCACCAATTCCATATTCTGCCAACAGTCATTGGATCTCGACCAACGCGAGCAGCAATGTCGCGATACGATAAACCGCAATCGCAATAGGTACAATCCGACCTTTATCATAGTCGGAAACGTGATGGTACGGATTTCTCCTCTTTACACGAGGTATCACAGCAACGTTTCACCAGGCAACGCCGGTCAACTGTGGTTTGTGTATGAGAAAACTTTCCTCATGTCAGCACGTTGTAGGTGTCACCACCGGTGCCAACCTTGTGTGAATGCTCTGGAAAGCTAATAATTTGCATAACACAGCATCTTCTTCCTGTCGGTTAAATTTCGCGTCGGTAGCATGTCATCGTGGTGTAGCAATTTTAACGGCCAGCAGTGTAAGCATAAATGCGTTAGTAAAAGAGAACCAAAATAAAGATATCAGGCTGAGGACATTAGAAGAAAGCATAATTCTTTGCCTCTAATTTTTGAAATATACATGATACTAACGAAAGAGGGTCGGTTGTTGCCACCGTATGAACTGCGAAATGCGAGAAAGAAGCCAAACGAGAGAAAGTGATAACGTAACACTTTTATTAGTAATGAAATATATATAAACATGTTAAAAAATTATTGCTGAGGTCGGTAATGCATGTCCGTGAGATGGCTCGCCGTTCCGAGGGTGCTGGTTCTAAGCTTAGTGATGTAAGAAATTTTCACTGACCATATCTGAAGCCAAGGGAAAGAAAGATGATGGCGGAATGTTCTGAGCTAAACTACAAATCTCTCTGCAGTATCTTACGGAGTGAAGTCACGTGATACTGTTAATGGTGACCTGTCCGTCGGATGGAGCCGCTAAGCTCAGCGGCCTCCTCGAATCTATTTGAGAGTAGTAGGTGAAGTGCCGGCATTGTCTCGTCCTCCTCTCATCATCATACAACAAAAGCACGACCGTGCACTGTACATTCAACAGATACACGTAAGAATTTCCATACACGGCGAAGAAATGGGCCATTGCGTGCCGACAACAAAGCACTTTCTGACTAGGTGGCATAACCTACTCATTCGGGTTCCCAACCAACAATGACATAATTATGATTCAAGCAGTGTTTTTATGAAGTTCCTATGACAGCTCAAGGTCACCGCACACCCTGTCCACTCTCAATGGCACCCACTTCCCCATTCATTTCTTATTTCTGCTGGGAAAAATTGTGGGTTTTATATCTATTATTATTATTTATCCACAAAAAAATTCTGTGTGAGCACTGCAGCAGGGCAGCATTGTGCAGACAATGCTACACCAAGCCTTATAATTTTTAATTTCATGGATATCATGTCTAATAATAGATAGCATCTCTCCACAGCAGGGTTTCCCATACTGTGTTCCACGAAAAGCTATAAATAACATGACGCTTCTTAGATACACCTTTACTTATTTAAAAATTATATTATGGTTTTTCTGTTTTAGTTATGATTGAAAATGGATATGCTCACTGAATAGAACCAGTTTTTACTCATGTTAAAAAAAATATTATTGATTTTATTAACCTTCCGTTCAAACAAGGTTTTCCGTCGGCGTACTTGGATTCTGAAGTGTCATCAGGAGAAAAACTTGGGAAACCGTGATCTACAGGGTGTCCGGCGAAGGAGCCCTCATTTTGCAATTAAGTGTCCTGAAAACTAAGATCGATAGACGAGTTCCAATAACGGTGTTTTCATTCTGAAAGCTGCAAGAATTTTGTACAGAAATTATACAGAAGTTTCGAAATAGTTCGAAAAGCTGGTAACAGGTGGAGTTGTAATCGCAATACGTTGTGGCGATAAATAGCGCGTCACAGCTCAGAGTGAAAAGTTCCAGTATTGAAATGTGAAACGAGGTTTGCATACGGAAAGAAGACCTTCAACTCATGTATTCCACTATTGTTGGTGAAAATTAACAGGGTGTTGCGCGGAGTCCCTGATTTCAAAATTAAACATCTAGAAAACTAAGATCGATAGACGATTGCAACAACAGGCTATGGTTATTGTGACAGCTGTGAGAATTTTAAATATAAGTTTCGAAATCGTTCGCAAAGCCGCTAACAGATGGCCCTGCGCGCTCTGCAGCTCGTAGATTAACAATGCGCATAATTAAACTTGACGTTGCCGTCGACAATGAAAGCAAGACTAAAGAAAAATCAAGACACCTTCATAGGATTATTGGAACTGGAAAACGCATTCGACAATGTGAAATGGTGCAAGATGTTCGAAATTCTGAGAAAAATAGGGTAAGCTGTAGGGAGAGACGGGCGACCTACAATATGTACAAGAGCGAAGAGGGAATAATAATAGTGGATGGCCAAGAACTAAGTGCTTGGATTAAATAGGGTGCAAGACAGGGATGTAGTCTTTCGCCCTTACTGTTCAATCTGTACATCGAAGAAGCAATGATGGAAATAAATGAAAGGTTCAGCAGTGGAACTAAAATTAAAGGTGAAAGGATATCTGGGACTGGTATACCGCAGGTTAGAACAGTCCTTGGGCAACAAGGCGCAGTTTTAGAACACTATTTACCGTTCCAAGAGGACCCAATACGAAAACCATTCACACGCTCTTCGCAAGTTCCAACGGACTGACAGCGTGGCTGATGATCTAGCGGGAATGTTGGTCCCAGGCAAAGTGTACTTACTCCTGAAAATGTCACTAGGCAGAACCTGTATATTTCCATTCTAGATCCAAAGCCACCAGGACATACCTGTACGAGCCGTGCGACAGAGGGCTGACTTTGCGAACCAGATAATGACTGATGATGAAGGATTTGATGTTGGCTGCATCTGGTTGACGGATGAAGCACACTTCCATCTGAATGGAGTCGTGGGGTTCGGAAAATCCTCTTTTATGTGAATCGAAAATCCTGGATTCCACCAAAGTTTACTGTTGAGGATACGGTATGTAACAGAGGCATTGTTGCCTCTTTTTCATGCAATTTAGGATCGATTTGGCGCCTCACAGCTAGTACTAGCGGATAGACCAGGCATCGAGTGGTTCATTCAAAACGGAATCCGACAGCTGTTTCGCTTTGTAAGTAGGCTGTTTAGGTTTTCTTATTGGTAACGCCATGTAACGCTCTGTGTGAGAATCACTGGCTGTGCTGTGTGCAATCCGTGGCTAGTTTGCATTGTTGTCTGCCATTGTAGTGTTGGGCAGCGGCATCTTGATGTGAACAGCGCGTGGCGTTGCGCAGTTGGAGGTGAGCCGCCAGTAGTGGTGGATGTGGGGAGAGAGATGGCGGAGTTTCGAAATTTGTAAGAATGGATGTTATGAACTCCTATATATATTATGATTTTTGATGATATTAAGGTAAATACATTGTTTGTTCTCTATTAATATCTTTCATTTGCTAACTATCCCTATCAGTAGTTAGTGCCTTCCGTAGTTTGAATCTTTTATTTAGCTGGCAGTAGTGGTGCTCGCTGTATTGCAGTAGTTCGAGTAACCAAGATTTTTGTGAGGTAAGTGATTTGTGAAACGTATAGGTTAATGTTAGTCAGGGCCATTCTTTTGTAGGGATTTTTGAAAGTCAGATTGCGTTGCGCTAATAAAAATATTGTGTGTCATTATAAGCACAGTCTTATATAATTGTTCAAAGGGGACGTTTCATATGTCGACCCTTAGCCGAGGATACCTCACTCGAATCTTCTGATTTTTTTCTTGTAGTTTATGTAATTAGTGTAGCTTTTGTTTATTGCTAGCACGTAATTATATAGAGAATTTCCTTTGTAGTTGCAGCCTTTCATTGTTGTACAGTAAAACAGTTGTGGCATGCATGTAGATTTGCACCAAGTATTTCGCAGCTGCAATTAACTAGATATTATTTTCAGTGCTATGTTAATGTGTTCTCTTATTTTTGCTCTTCAAATTGTGCTTTTCTGTGTTATCGTGTGAAATATTGTGACAATAATGGCGTGCATAGAGAAATGGAGCGGGCGGCAAACAATGGCGTAGGCAGTGAAACAGTTAGTGAACAGGGAAGCATTATCAATCGATCGCTTGGCAACAGCTCGCCTCAGGAATCCGAAATGACAGGACACAATTTTGCAAATACTGTAGATTCAGGTTTTGCGTCCTCACCGTTTTCTCAAATAAGTCAAGACACATTTTCTGCTTGTCAAAATGTGAATGTTGCCGGTGCAAATGAACTGCCGAAAAGCGTAGAGGAACAGATTCCAGACACTAATGCATTGTTATTACAGCTAATGCAACAAATGGAACAACACCAGAGACAAACACAGCAAAAGCTTCAAAAGTTAGACACAATGGAGCAAAATCTTCAAAAGTTAGACACAGGGGAACAAATCTTAAAAAGTTAGACACAATGGAACAAAATCTTCAAAAGTTAGACTCATTGGAACAAACTCTTGAACAAACACGTGAAGATATAAATACTGAGTTACATAACATTGAATCGAAATGTGAAAAAGTCTGTAATGACGTAAAAACTCAAATTTGTGAGCATTTTCAACCTATTTTTTCGCGGCATGAAAATGCATTACAGAATCACGAAGCAGCCATAAAAGAACTGCAAACTATTGTTCATGAAAATCATGAGACCTTGCAAGCTAAATTTGACTCAGTTGCATCTACCGATTCGGTTACGCAACTTGCAAAAACTCAGGAAAACTTAAAGGACACAGTAGATACTCTGAAACTTGGTTCAGAAAAACACACTGAGGAAATAAGTACACTATCGGAGAAAGTAGCCGAACTTTCGGGGATCAGTTCACTAATTTATCTACGAAGGTAGATGATAATATGAATGACACAAAACCGGTAGTTTCTAATGACACAGAAGAGTGCGAACAAATCAGGAAATTCAATCAAAATCAAATCAATATACAGTACAAAAGAGAAATCCGGGAGGTACAAGATCAGTTGGCACAAGTAATACAAAAATTACGAATTTCAGAGGACACTCGCGCCCCAATATGGGAAGAGGGACATAGAAATACGGAACAGCCACAAAATAATAACATAGCGCATTTCGAAAATTATGAAAGCAATTGGCAAGGTGCACCGAATTTTGAAATGGAACCGCCGAAACGACGTAACAATGACCGATATGCGACTCGCCGACATGATGATTTTGACTATAAGCTGTTCATTACTACACGTAAATTCAAAACTTTTAAGAATTCTGGCAACGACATTCATCCACAAGAATGGCTTCATCAATTCTCTCATTGTTTTCCTCACAACTGGTCGTTAGATTAGAATTTATGTGTGGCTATTTAGAGAGTGAACCAGCTGTTAGATTGCGATCGGTCATTCACGATTGTCACAGTGAAGGAGAATTTTACCATGCCTTCCTCTCAGCATATTGGTCTCAAGCTACACAAGACCGAGTAAAACATAGCATCATGATGATGAAACACTTTGAACAATCTGAATTTTCCAGTCTTGTCAAATATTTGAAGACATGATGCATAAGAATCAGTATCTTTCAAACCCATACAGCCCCTCAGAACTCATCCGCATTTGCTTACTCAAATTGCCTGAACATTTACGACATATTATTTTAGCAGGACGTTGCAAAGACGACATTGAAGCTTTTCAGGGACTGTTACAAGAACTGGAAATTGACACTGACAATCGCGAAACGCGAAAACAGGAGCACAACAATTACAGGTTACATCTGTCACAATTCCGCGATGAAAGAAATAATAACTGGACACGACAAGGCTATTCTCACGACACATATCATGACCAAAACAGACACCACCCGTATGACAATTGCTGGCAGAGTAGTAATAATTACAGGGAAAGATCACCTCTCCGCGGTAGTGACTATCACAGAGACAATCAGAGAAACAGACAATTTGGGAACCAAAATAATTACTATCAAGGGAGACAGAATAACTTTAGACGCAACGGTCCAGCCTGCAGTTACGATTCAGGGAGAAATTCTCCACCACGTGACCGACAAGAAAGAAACTATGGAATCTACCGACATGACGACAGACGATATGATCGTAACGACAGACCTGAATTGCGTCAGAACTGGCGGGATTCAAACAGAGCAGGGCCCTCTCGAGGAGGTGAATTTGTAGAAGTTTGGTCTCCAAACCCCAATAACAATGCGCGCCAAAAAAGAGACAATAGGCAATGACTCATACCGCTGGCAGCCACAAAACGTACGTATGAAACTAACGACGCAGCTGCCGTAGCTAGTAATTACTTAAAAATGGAAGACATTAGGGACATCTTACTCCAGGAACACGACGTAAAAAGTAACAACATCGCATATCCTGTGATTCACATTACTGTAAATGACGTAAAATTTACGGCAGTACTTGACTCTAGCAGTCCCATTTCAGTAATTAGTGAAACAGCTTTTAGCAAATGCAACAAATCGAACGATTGCCCCACACTTCCGTTACGTAAGATTAAATTACAAGGTGCAATCTTTGGAAAAAGTGTAGATGTACGCCAACAAACCAATTTAGAATTCTTTTGCCAAAGCCACAGCGTCTCTATGAACTTTCTTATTGTTCCATTATTGTCGACGGAAATTATATTGGGAGTAGACTTTTTGAATGAATACAAAGCAATCTTAAACTTTCACGATGCGGAAATAAGTTTACAGAAGGAAGGTAAGTCAATAGCTTTGAAATTTGAAGATTGGCTCTCAAACCATGACGAGGAAATTAATCGGCTTTACCTTCTGTTAGATAACAGTTCGGAATTTTCCAACGAACTAGACACTAACAATCACTCTGCAAGTACTGACAGGGATGATATCGACGGCACATTTGAAATTAATGAGTTAATTCAGAATAAAATTCAAACAATTGAGAATTGTAATGACACTGATAGGCAGGACCTTTTTGAGATTTTACAAGCACATTCCACAGTTTTTACTCATAAAACAGGAACAATCAAGGGATTTCAATACCAATTTTTTGTTCGTGAGCATACTAAATTTTGTGTTAGACCATATGTAATTCCAGCACATTGTAGGGACTGTGTTAGAACAGAAATACAATCTATTCTTGACGAGGGCATTATTGAGCCTGCAGTAAGCTCATACAACAATCCATTACATGTTGTTGAGAAGAAAAATGGATCGATCAGGCTTGTCTTAGATTCGAGACAAATCAATACTATCATTATTCCTGAAACAGACAGGCCGCAAACGTTGGAAGAACTTCTTCAAAATTTTAATGGTGTAAAAGTGTTGTCTTCCATCGATCTCAGATCCAGCTTTTATCAGATCGAACTTCATCCAGAATGCAGAAAATACACAGCTTTCCTTTGTTTCGGCGTTTGTTATCAGTTTCGGAAACTTCCTTATGGTTTGAACATTTCTTCGGCAGCATTTATTCGCGGGCTAAATTCCATATTACCCGAGTTCTTAAAACGGAACATCACCTTATATGTGGACGATATTCTGATAGCAGAAGCCTCATGGGAACGACATAATCGCATCCTCAACAGTTTGTTACGTATTTTTGCAGAATCTGGAATTACAGTTA
The DNA here is from genome assembly GCF_021461385.2 of Schistocerca piceifrons. Classification (NCBI taxonomy): domain Eukaryota; kingdom Metazoa; phylum Arthropoda; class Insecta; order Orthoptera; family Acrididae; genus Schistocerca; species Schistocerca piceifrons. The sequence continues at coordinate 1,162,987,522 of NC_060138.1, read as the reverse complement.
ACTTGGAAAAGTGTGAATTCGGTAGGTCAAAGGTGAGGTTTTTGGGACATAATATTTCTTCTGAAGGCATTCAGCCGGATCCTGAAAAGTTAGAAGCAATCAGAGCCATTCCAGTTCCATCCACAAAAAAACAAGTCCGCAGTTTTCTAGGTATCGTAAATTTTTACCGTCGTTTTCTGAAAATGCAAATTCTTGTTACACCAAAACTTTGTTCTCTCACTGGAAAAAATACTATTTGGAACTGTGACGAACAAGCACAGTTGGAATTCAATTCTTTGAAAGAATCGCTACTTAACGCGCCAATACTAGCTCATCCAGATCTGTCACAAGATTTCTGCCTTAGCACGGATTCTTCTAAAGTCGGTCTTGGTGCCCATTTATTTCAAGAAGCCACAGAAAATGACAATACTGTTCAGAAAACCATTGCTTTTGCTAGCCGATTGCTAACAAAATGTGAAAAAAATTATTCCGTTACTGAATTAGAAGCTTTAGCTATCGTTTGGGCATTTAACAAATTCCGTTTCTTTCTATCTGGTAAGCACGTAAAAGTATACAGTGATCATCGTGCATTACAATTTCTTATGTCTTCAAAATTAAATCATGACAGGTTAAAACGTTGGGCATTGTTTCTGCAAGAATTCCGCTTCACAATAGTCTACATTCCCGGCAAGGAGAACATTGTTGCGGACGCGCTGTCACGCGCACCGGCTGGGCTTGAGAAAAGTAACACAGAAGGAAACATTGAGAAAAATTTCAGTATTCTTTACATTCAGAAAGTCGCCTTTGAAAACTTCATCACCACGTCTTTAAAGGACATTGCTCATGAACAAGATAAAGATCCGATTTGGAAAGACATCAAAAGTAAATGGCATGAAAAGACACACACTCAGATTCGGCATTATTACCTGGTTAGAAACAACATACTCTTCAAACGCTGCACTGTTGATGACAAGCTATGGGTACTTTGCATTCCAGACGATTTTGTTAATAAGTTCATTTGGTACATCCATTTCAGCTACGCACATTTTGGCCCACGAAAATGTTATCATATTCTTCAAACGACTTGTTATTTTAACAATATGGAAAAGCGAATTCGAAGAGTCTTGTCTATTTGTAAACTTTGTCAAAATGCGAAACCATCTACTATCTCACATCGTGTTCCGTTGTTTCCTATTATTCCTTCTAAATTAAAAGAATTTGCTGCTGTTGATCTCTTGGGACCCCTTGTCAGAACATCGAATGGATTTTCGTACGTTCTAGTCGCTGTTGAACTTACTTCAAAATTTGTTTCTTTCACTCCGTTACGTAAAGCCACTGGACGGTCTGTATCCAACGCCTTTGTTAAAAATTTCTTACATGAAGTTGGACACGTTAGTAAAGTCATTTCAGATAACGGACCGCAATTCAGATCTGCTGTTTGGTCATGCATGCTTCGCAACCATAAAATCAAACCTGTTTTTATTTCATTGTACTCACCACATTGTAACCCCTCCGAACAGATTATGAAAGAAATCAATAAGCTTTGCAGACTTTATTGTCACAGAAAGCATCAGCATTGGGACAGATATTTACACTTATTTCAAAACGTGCTGAATGAAATGCCTCATGATTCCACTGCTTTACCACCTACTCTTGTACTGAAGCATGAAGAACCACCGAACAGAATCAGAGAGCTTGTACCTTTCCCGAATACACGTAAACTTCGACACAAAGACATAATTGATTTGGCTCTTACAAATATAAAATCTGCAGCAGACAAAAGGAGAAAACTACACGGTAAAGCAAATGCAAAGAAATTGTATATTCCCCCCAGGGGGTCCACAACTCTTTTGTGGATACGTGCGTGGCGAGCACGGGGCCCCGAGCCATTGCAGCCTTCTTTCTCTCCCGGGCTGCATTTCCTTTCCCTTCCCCTCCTTTCCCCTCCATACCCCTTTCCCCTCGCCCTCTCCTCTCCCTCTATTGGTGTCCTTGCTTATGTTGGCCCCCGCTATCCTCCTGGTTCTGTTGGTTTTACACTCCGGCTTTGTTGCGTAATCATCTCCTCCTTTTGGCATTCCTTGGTCCCCTCTGGGGTTTGACCTCCATTCCAAAATTTCTCTTCCGTAGTGTGAGCCATTTGGGGAAGAGCACCTTACCTAGTGTCTCCGACGTGTGCCCTCCTAGTACATTCCACCTTTTCTTTTACGTCGTTGTCTGATGCTAGGGTGCATAGCCAGCACGGTAGCCAGCCCGTGTGGTGGGGTCGCTATGTACCCTTTTGGTTGAGCCCCCTGAACACACAGGGATCACACTTCTGATACCTGAGCTGTGACCTCCTCATGCATGCCTTGGAGTGGTTGCTCGTCATCCTGGAGCATCGGAACTCCCGGCAATGGCCACCGTGGCAGACGGCCCTTGCTGTGGCTGGGTGGCGCCCGTGAGGAGAGCCCCTGATCGGAGTGGGTGGTATCAGGGCGGACGCTATGCAGATGAAACGCATACGGGTCCAAAACTCTGGCCGCTCTTCTGCGGCCGTCTCTCTGCGTGGTACTGATTCCTCAAGTGCTGCTTCTCTTGCCCCTTCGGCCTTCCCTTCCGTGGCTACCCCCTGGGAGGAGGGTCAGGCCCGTCGTCTAGGGGCAAAACCTTTCCCCCGTTATCTAGTTTGCACCAGGAATGATGGAGATACTTTCACCAGTGTCAAACCTTTATTCTTTGTGGAACACATTGAAGACAAGTTCGGCGAAGTGGACTCCCTGAGCAAGATGCGGTCGGGTTCGTTGCTGATAAAAACTGCTTCGGCTGCCCAATCTGCGGCCCTTCGTGCCTGTACCCATCTTGGCACAATACCCGTGTCCATTACCCCTCACCAGTCTCTAAATATGGTACAAGGTGTGATTTTTCACAGAGACCTCATCCTTCAAACTGATGAGGAACTTCGGGACAATCTCGGACGGCGGGGTGTTCACTTTGTTCGGCGTGTTCAGAAGGGTCCTAAAGATAATCGTATTGATACTGGTGCCTTTATCCTGGCCTTTGAAGGGGATACCCTTCCTGAGAAAGTTAAGATTATGGTCTATCGCTGTGATGTGAAGCCGTACATCCCACCTCCTATGCGGTGTTTTAAGTGCTTGCGTTTTGGCCACATGTCTTCTCGCTGTTCCCAGGACCCTCTCTGTGGTGACTGTGGACGTCCACTCCACGAGGGGAGTCCCTGTGTTCCCCCTCCTGTATGTGTAAATTGTCATGGTAGTCATTCTCCACGTTCAGCAGATTGCCCAGTCTATAAGAAAGAAAAAAAGATACAGGAGTATAAGTCCCTTGATCGTTTAAGCTACACAGAGGCCCGTAAGAAATATGCACGATTGCACCCTGTGTCCATGACGCCTTGGTTACATCTCCATCCCTTCCTCCCCCTTCCTTACCCCCATCCCGGACCCCTCTCCTTCCCCCCTCCCCTGCGGCTCCCACACCTTCTCCTCTGGGCGCTGCTCCCCCTCCCCAGCTGGAGAAGTGTCCCACTCCTTTGGCGTCTGCCGGTCAAGGGCGCCTCTCCCGGGATGCCCCTTCCCGGCACCTTCCAGGTCAAAGGTCTGCTGCAGCGCGGCGACCACGAGAACCACGGTCTATCGGCCCCCAGGTCGCCCGGTCTCTTTCTGTTCCTGATCTTGCTGCAGCTGGCTCCATTATGCCACACAGCCCTCCTCGATCTCAGCCTGAAAAGAGGAAGAAACATAAGTCCCGGGACAAAGAGCCTCTGGTGTCACCGGAGGTCCCTTCCCCGACTTCACAACCGGATTCTGACCTGTCGTTTATGGATGTCACCCCCTCCTTGTCGGTGATGGGTGGGGACCCGGCGGTATGACTGGATTTAGCGTGTTCAGCCCTCATTTAAACCATCGTTCTGTGGTTCTCCAATTGAAATCCCTTCTTTCGTCCTACTCAGCAGCTTGTGTGGTTCTCCAGGAATCTCATTTTACTGATGCTCACTCACCGACCCTCCGTGGGTTCCGTGTTTTCTGTCGAAATCGGGTCGGACCCTTGCGGGCTTCTGGTGGCGTTTGTACGTTGGTCCGTACAGACATTGCTAGCACGTGGATTCCTCTCCAAACTACTTTGGAAGCGGTTGCTGTTAGGGTCCACTTAGACCCTGCAGTCGCAGTATGCAATCTTTATCTCCCTCCTCACAGGACTCTTACACCTGCTGCCTTAACCACCCTTCTTCAGCAACTTCCTCCTCCCTTCCTCCTCCTTGGGGATTTTAATGCTCATCATCCTTTGTGGGGCAGTGCCTTTCCATCTAGACGAGGTCTTCTTATAGACCAATTTATTGCAGACCACGACCTGTGCCTTCTTAATGATGGCTCCCCTACTCATTTCAGTGCTGGTCATGGTACCTTTTCTGCCATTGGTCTTTCTCTTTCTTCTCCCTCTCTCCTCCCTTCATTACACTGGTCGCCACACGACGACCTTTGTGATAGTGACCATTTCCCGTTGATTATCACGCTCCCTTCCCGCTCCCCGATGGAGAGATTACCTCGTTGGTCTTTCCACCGCGACGATTGGCCTCTATATACTGCACAGGTCGAGTTTTCTCCCTCTTTGTCGGGTTGTATTGATGACGTCCTACGTGACGTGTCTGACGCGATTGTTCGCGCTGCTAACCTTGCTGTCCCGCGCTCATCTGGACAATTTCGTCGTCGGCAAGTCCCGTGGTGGAGTACGGCCATTGCCATTGCCATCCGTGATCGCCGTCGAGCTTTGCAACACTTTAAGAGGCACCCATCTGTAGCCAGCCTTTCTACCTTTAAGCGCCTTCGCGCTAAACCCCGTTATTTAATCAAACAGAGCAAGCGGATATGTTGGGAACGATTCGTTTCTTCCCTTGGTTCCACTGTCCCTCTGTCACGGGTATGGGCTACACTTCGCTCTCTCCAAGGTTGCCATCGGCAGTCCACCCTCCCAGGCCTTCACCTCCCAGATGGCATTTGTACGGACCCATTAGTTCTCGCAGAACATCTTGCGACCCATTTTGCAGTGGCATCAGCGTTGGCCTCCTATCCAGCTACTTTCCTTCATCAAAAACAGCAGGCTGAAGCTGTCACCTTATGTTTCACCACTTGTGAGTCAGAATCTTACAACGAACCTTTCACTGAATGGGAATTTCTTTCTGCTCTATCTTCTCCTCACGATACGGCCCCTGGCCCAGATTCCATTCATAACCAGCTGCTTCAACATCTCAGTGCTCCACAACGGCACCATCTTCTTCGGGTGTTTAACCGTATCTGGCTCCAGGGTGACTTCCCTTCTCAGTGGAGGGATAGCATTGTGGTTCCTGTCCTTAAGCCTGGTCAGAACCCCCTATCTGCTGACAGCTATCGGCCAATTAGTTTGACCAATGTTGGTTGTAAGTTACTTGAACGGCTGGTAGCCCGTCGGCTCACTTGGGTCCTCGAATCTCGGGATCTATTGTCCCCTTACCAGTGTGGCTTTCGAGAGGGACGATCTCCAATCGATCATTTACTTCGCTTGGAATCCGCAGTTCGGCAGGCTTTTTCCCAGCGCCGCCATTTGGTTGCAGTGTTTTTTGACCTTTGCAAGGCCTATGACACGGCCTGGCGCCATCACATCTTACTAACCCTTCATCAATGGGGTCTTCGGAGCCCACTCCCGATTTTTATCCGCCAGTTCCTGATCCATCGGTCATTCAGAGTTCGAGTTGGTACTGCTTTTAGTTCTCCACGGACCCAGGAGATGGGCATCCCACAGGGTTCTGTCTTGAGTGTCCTTCTTTTCCTCATTGCTATCGATGGACTTGTGGCCTCTGTCGGTCCCTTGGTCGCCCCTGCCCTGTATGTGGATGATTTCTGCATTTGGGTTAGTTCCTCCTCGATGCCATCTGCAGAACGGCAGCTCCAGGTGGCTATACGGCGTGCCTCTGCATGGACCCTCTCACACGGGTTTCAATTCTCTCCTTTAAAATCGCGGGTGGTCCACTTCTGTCGCCGTACTACGGTCCACCCTGATCCAGAGCTCTATCTCGCTGCACAAAGATTGCCTGTGGTTCCACAGTTTCGTTTCCTAGGTCTTCTTTTCGACAACAAGCTCACTTGGCTGCCCCATATCAGACTCCTGAAGGTAGGATGTTTCTGTAAACTCAATGTCCTTCGCTTCCTTGCCCACTCCTCTTGGGGTGCGGACCGTTCCCTCCTCCTCCGTCTTTATCGTGCTCTAGTTCTGTCACGTTTGGACTATGGTTGTCAAGTTTATGGTTCAGCTGCTCCTTCCACGCTGCACGTGCTGGATCCGGTCCACCATCGTGGTATCCGTTTGGCCACCGGTGCCTTCCCTACTAGCCCTGTTGATAGTCTCCTGGTTGAAGCTGGGATCCCCCCCCTTTCTGTTCGGCGGTCCCAGCTTCTGGTGTCTTATGCCCTTACTATCCGTTCTTCTCCCGCTCATCCTTCCTATTCTATCCTATTCCCAGACCATGGACGTTGCCCGCCTGACTCCCGCCCTCGGGCGGGTTTACCGGTTGGACTGCGCCTTGCGTCTCTTAACCGTGATTTTCGGCTTCCTTCTTTGTCCTGTCTTCCTCGCTCCCTCCCCTCCACCCCTCCTTGGTTAGTTCCTCGGCCTCGAATTCGGATGGATCTCCGCTGCGGTCCGAAAGATTCCATCCCCCCGGTGGTGTTCCGTTCCTTTTTCCGCCAAATTTTATGGGAGTTTCGGGATGCTGTTGTTTTTTACACTGATGGCTCTAAATCTGCTGATCATGTTGGGTATGCCTTCACGTCCTTTGTTGGAACGGAAAATCATCTACTGCCACCCTCATGTGGGGTGTTTACTGCGGAATTGATGGCAATTTCCCGGGCCCTTACCTTTATTCAACAATCCCAACAAAACCGCGTTTTGTTATGTACGAACTCGATGAGTGGCCTTCTTGCTATTGACCGGTGTTTTTCGCGCCATCCTTTGGTCTCTGCCATCCATGACCATCTCGCTGATCTTCACCGTGCTGCTTGTTCCATTGACTTCCTATGGGTCCCGGGCCATGTGGGTATCCCGGGTAATGAGCTCGCTGATCGTTTGGCTGGGGGAGCAGTTACTTACCCCCCGTTTTCTGTAACCCTTCCTGCAGCGGATTTACGGCTTCACATCAAATCCCACTTTGCACGGTCATGGGCCAATTCTTGGGAGGCTACTCCACTGTCTAATAAACTTCATGCCATTAAGGTGAATCCAGGCCCATGGCGTTCTTCCTTTCGCCTCTCCCGCAAGGACTCGACCACACTGTGTCGTCTCCGCATTGGCCATACCAGGCTGACCCATGGTTTCCTTTTGCGTGATGAGCCACCCCCGCTATGTCGTTGTGGAGCCTTCCAGTCAGTGGCCCACATTTTGGTTGAATGCCCGCTTCTTTTGGCTCTGCGTGCTAAGTACAGACTCCCCCACACTTTACCTTTGATGTTGGCTGACGATTCCCGGATGGTCTCTCTGGTTCTACGTTTCCTCCGGGAGAGTGGTTTTTATTCTCAGTTTTAAAGTTTTTAATCTCCCTCTGGTGTTGGGGCAGGGCGGTGAGTGTTTGGGTGTCTCCCACTGTAGGCAGTGTTCAGAGATTCCCGATTCACCTCCCTGACCGGAATCCTCTTTTCTTTCCCTTTTACTCTGTTTTTACCCCTTCTTTTTAAGGCTTGGTTAGTTTTTCTATTCCCATACGTACTTTCTGCATTATAGCAGTTGTACCTTTTAAGTCACAGGTGGTCTTGCCTATGCTGCTTCAGCATAGTGTTGGGTTCGTTCTCTTGCCAACTTCCCTCATTTGTTTTTACTATTGACAACGTGACTGCCCTTTTACGTTTCCCCTTTTTCCGTTTTATTGTTCTGACTTTTCTGAGATGTCCCGTTAGCAGAATGGAGTCTATTTGAAACAAGGGACTGATGACCTTGCTGTTTGGTCCCTTTAACCTCAAACAACCAACCAACCAACCAAATTGTATATTGGTCAGAAAGTTCTCATTAAAGCTCATTCATTGTCACATAAGAAGAAACACGTGAGTCACAAATTCTTTCTAGTTTACAATGGACCTTACAGAATCCGACGTATACCACACGATAATTGCGTTGAAGTTGAAACTCTGCGTACTAGGAAGAGTAAAGGTTTACACCACATTTCACATGTAAAACCGTTTATTGAAGATAATCTGCTTTTTAACTTTGTCTTTGCCATAAAACTTTTCACTTCACGTTACTAGTATGCTTTAGAAACTGTTACCATGCAACAATGTTTGAAGTTAAATATCCAGTCAAGAACCAAGAGAACTTATTTAAACAGAAATTACGAATGCATTGTTATTGTGAACAGACGACACAGTGTTATTGTGTGTGTACATTCTTGCTTGTTAGTTGCACGATTACGTAACGACTATAAGGCTCACACACTTAGAACATATTCTGGTACTGCTAATGAGATTCTAATGCAACATTTCGGTTTACTTGAAAATACATTCTGGATTTAAAGTACTTTCAGTGAGATACCAGATGACACAGTGGTTAGTTTATTTGACAGCTACACGACTATATCACGATGCTACTAATGTGTGACACAATTTACATTGTTGCTTTTGCGGTGTTTCTGTTTTATATCTGCACAGTTTTTCTACATTATTCTGGAAAGTAAAACATGTTTTAGTAGCAACTTTTGTGGTATAGCTACAATGAGACTGCCTTTTCCGTAGCACAACAGTATGTTACAGCACAGTACTTTCTTCATCACGGCAATAAGCGTAATAACTAAGATATCTATACGCAAACCATTTCACTTTTGTTTATCATGAGGTAAGTACATTGACTTCTGCAGAACTTAGCTTTCGGAGGACGATAACTACGACACTTCTACAGAGATTATGATACAACAAGACACACAGTTTAGCGCTACAGTACACGTATTTGAGAGATTAATTTTGTACTTAAGCCATTTATTTTTCAAGATTTTTGAATTACAAAGAAAGTTTTCCATGATACACTTCATTCTATTATTGTAATCTGTAACACCTGAGGGTATAATTACATTAATCCTCAGGGGGGTACACGCCTACTTTGTGTACCATGTGTTTGGAAAGCACAAGGAGCCCTAGCTAATATGGTATTTGCTTCTACAACTTTACACATCGGTACCATATTTCTCTAACACAGAATTACACAGCTATCTGATTATTTGACAGAGAAACAAACATTCTTTTTACTATGTCAGTGACAGATGTTTACGCAATTACACAGTTGGATAACTTCACACTTATGAAACTGTATTTTGTCTGTAATTTGTAAACAGTTCATATTTTTTCGGAATCATTGTGATACTATGAGAGCTTTGAATGATGTACTTGGTGTGGGATCATGATTTTTAAAGTACGTTTGAGGCAGCTGACACTTTTGACATGAGCAGAGAATTTTTTTTAGGTTTTGAAATTATTGAAGGAAGCTACGACGATTTTGAGAGTTGACTGAGGTGTTATGATGTTATTATTACGATGACTATGTGTATTATGCTGTTGTGGTATGTTTATGATCAGTAAGCTGATGCTATATGAGTTATTTGATTATGCTACGTATCTGTTATGATGAAATATTGAAGAAGTGTCGACGAATAAGGTAAGGAATAATGAGTAGTGGTTAGGGACTCTGGTTTGTCAAAAAGGTTGTTGGAAACCACGAATCGTACTTTAAGAGTTATGAAATGTGTGTATATGCGTGAATGTATCACAATGCTGGCGAAAATTTTTTGGACGCTGTTTATTTACAGGATTTTGTTTCTACACATTTGTAACGCAAATTTTTGACCTGTGAAATTTTTATATGAGACTGTCACTGTAGCGAAAACTGCTGTCGTAAATATTTCGGTGAGAAAGTTAAGTGACCACCTGCATGTAATGCGTCGTGGGCACCCAGCTGGGTGACAGTCGCCTGAAAAAAAAAAAGCCATTAGCGTATGCCTTTCAGAGGTACAGGCGGAGAAAAAAAAAGGGAGGCCATTATCCTCGCTATTGACATTCCTTTGTAGAAAGCATCGCAAATACGACACGCTTATAAATTGGAAACATTCTTACATCTGCACACCTGATTAGGACAAGTGTCTATCTACGAGAATTGAGAGAATTTCTACTAACTTATGAAATGCCTCATGACTACTGAATGATTATTTTATGCTTTACTTTGTACATAGTTGCTTGTTTCATTTGATATCTGGTCTCCAGCTGTCTTGCAGCATTGGTTTCATAAAATAAAATTATATGCATTTGCTAATGTGAACACTTTCAGTCAACAGATCTATTAAATAATTATTTTATGACCCACATTCTTCGAAAAAGGAGCTCTTGGAATGGAAAGAACAATAAGAAGGGACTAATAACAGTAACTGCATATATCATTTTCTTTTCAAGTACTTGGTAACTTTTTTGGTAGAATAACTTCTTGTGGTGCACCACTTTAATTACTTAGACATTAAGATGTGATTATACATTTCCCTTATCTGCATTGTTATCTTTAGTGTACTATTTTTTCTGTTTGAGCTATGTCATGTTTAGGTATAAGTTATTTCATTTTCTGCTATTGTCTGCCAGGCACAGTGCTACTAAATTTCACTTACATTACTCTGTTAAGCCAGTTTTACTACTGATTTATTTTTCTTGTTTGCTGCTCATTGCTTTATATTAGTTGTAATATTGCTGCTTGCTTTGACAATTTCCATTTTTTTCATTGCTATTTGTATTAATTGTTTTGTGCTGCTGCATTGCCTCATTCCTTAGTTTAGCATCTGAGCTCAGTAGATTTAAGTTAGCTTAAAATGGGGTAGGCTATATAAGAGAACGAGTTGTGATGAATTGGAAGAAATGCATTGAGAAGCTATAAGAAATAGATTTGACAAAAATGAGTATTGTGCACTGAGAAATAATTATTTTGAAAGAAATATGAATAGAATACAGGAAGGAGGTATAGATAGGACTTTTTGGGAATAATGATGAATGAAGGGAGATCTCCAAGAAGTAAAGAAAGTTTTGTTGGCAAAATACTGCAGTAAAACAAACCCTGTCCTTTCCTTGAGTTATCCCACTATGTGTTTGTGTACCCTTGTGTATTTGTCTTTTTCCTGTCTTTGTGTGTCTAGCTAATAAGATTTACGTTCTAGAATTCTCTGATAATAAGCTATTTACTTTGTAAAGATGCTTAGACATTATTTATTCTGTTCTGTTTTAATGTTCATGTGTGAAGTTGATGTTTCAAAAGTTGTTCTGATCTTTTATGTATGTACTTATGTCATAATTCCTGTAACACTGATGTATATGTTATTTTGATTCTTTTGTAAAGCCCGTATTACTACAAATGTTATCTGTATTGTTATGTTCTTTAATGATGTATTTTGTATCTTTGTAATTCTATTCTTATGTTATAAAATTGTAATTGACACCAGTTCATCAAATTAAGTAACTTGTAAGTTACATTTCACTGCACACGTTTCTGTTGGTCATAGTATATGGACAATATGTGAGAAGTAGGGACTGTTAGTGTTTGCACGTGTGTTGATAATTCAGAAAGGGACTGGATAACAGCATTGCTGGTTCTAAGGACATTTCAAACTAATTTTTTGTGAGTGGACAAGTGGTGGTTTATGGACTTACTATATTATCTGCAAGACTCTTCAATGGTGATTGAGCACCTGCACAGTCACAGCAGATGGCTGCTGGCCATCTCTACAAGGACTACAGTGGGTCTGCATCTTTGATGACCCACCAATACCATTATTTCTACAAGGACTGCAGTGGGTCTGCACCTCTGGTGGCCCACCAATACCGTAATCTCTACCAAGACTATAGTGGGTCTGCTCTGTGATGACCTACCTACCAATATTCTTCAAAACTTCGAATGACTCTGCTGTGGGTTTGCTCTGTTGTGACCCATTACTTGTCTGCATGTCGAGAGTCAGCACTGTCTTTCCGTTGGAAGGACAACACTACTTCTTCAAAACTGCACGGAAATCCACTACTTTCGTGTGCATTTTCATTTACTGCTCAGACTTTGACAAAAACACTGCTATTTTACTGTGATGAATGATCAGGACTGTCTTTATGAACTGTGAGAAAATTTTAGCTTTTGACCAACATTGTATCAATAAGTGTGTGCATTTGATATCTTTGTTATTGTGATTATGAAAAATTTTTTCAAATCATTATTGGCCACTGCCCAAAACAATTTGTAAAATTTTTTGTGGGGAGCATGGGGGCTATGTAAGTAGGCTTGTAAGTAGGCTGTTTATGTTTTCTCTATGTAAGTAGGCTGTTTATGTTTTCTTATTGGCAATGTTACGTAGCGCTCAATATGAAAATCACTGGCTGTGCTGTGTGCAGTCTGTGGCTGCTTTGCATTGTTGTAATACTCGCCATTGTAGTGTTAGGCAGCTGGCTGTGAACAGCGCGTAGCGTTGCGCAGTTGGAGGTGAGCCGCCAGCAGTGGTGGATGTGGGGAGAGACATGGCGGAGATTTGTAATTTGTCATGAACTGCTATATTTATACATGATGATATCAAGGTAAATACATTGTTTGTTCTCTATTAATATCTTTCATTTGCTAACTATCCCTATCAGTAGTTAGTGCCTTCCATAGTTTGAATCTTTTATTTAGCTGGCAGTAGTGGCGCTCGCTGTATTGCAGTAGCTTGAGCAGCGAAGATTTTTGTGAGGTAAGTGATTTCTGAAAGGTATAGTTTAATGTTAGTCAGGGCCATTCTTTTGCAGGGAATTTTGAAAGTCAGATTGCGTTGCGCTAACAAAATATTGTGTGTCAGGTTAAGCACAGCCATATATATAAAATGTTCAAAGGGGAAGTTTCATATGTCGACCCTTAGCCTAGGATACCTCACTGGAATCTTCTGATTTTTTTCTTGTAGTTTGTGTAATTAGTGTAGCTATTGTTTATTGCTAGCGCGTAATTATAGAGAGAATTTCCTTTGTAGTTGTAGTTTTTCATTGTTGTACAGTAAAACAGTTGTGGCATGCATGTAGATTTGCACCAAGTATTTCCCAGCTGCATTAACTAGATATTATATTCAGTGCTATGTTAATGTGTTCTCTTATTTTTGATCTTCAAATTGTGTTTTTCTGTGTTATCGTGTGAAATATTGTGACAATTATGGCGTGTGAAAAACGTAACACTAGGCTCCAAAGTAAACTGAGAAATAATAGTGACGACGAGCGTAGCTTAGCAGCACCACTGTGTAATGAAGTAACAGACATTCAAAGTAGTAATTTGGTAATTGTGCATAGGGAAATGGAGCGGGCTGCAAATAATGGTGTAGACAGTGAAACAGGTAGTGAACAGGGAAGCATTATCGATCGATCGGTCGGGAACAGCTCGCCTCAGGAATCCGAAATGACAGGACACAATTTCGCAAATACTGTAGATTCAGGTTTTGGGTCATCACCGTTTTCTCAAATAAGTCAAGACACATTTTCTGCTTGTCAAAATGTGAATGTTGCCGGTGCAAATGCACTGCCGAAAAGCGTAGAGAAACAGATTCCAGACACTAATACATTATTATTGCAATTAATGCAACAAATGGAACAAAATCAGAGACAAATGGGAAAAAATCTTAAAAAGTTAGACACAATGGAACAACACCAGAGACAAACACAGCAACAGTTAGACGCAATGGAACAAAATCTTCACATCACGCTTGAACAAACACGTGAAGATTTAACTACTGAGTTACATAACATTGAATCGAAATGTCAAAAAGTCTGTAATGACGTAAAAACACAAATTTGTGAGCATTTTCAACCTATTTTTTCGCGGCATGAAAATGCATTACAGAATCACGAAGCAGCCATAAAAGAACTGCAAACCATTGTTCATGAAAATCATGAGACCTTGTGGGCTAAAATTGACTCAGTTGCATCTACCGATTCGGTTACGCAACTTGCAAAAACTCAGGAAAACTTTAAGGACACAGTAGATATTCTGAAACTTGGTTCAGAAAAACACACTGAAGAAGTAAGTACACTATCGGAGAAAGTAGCCGAACTTTCGGATCAGGTCACTAACTTATCTACAAAGGTAGATGATGATCTGAATGGCACAAGACCCGTAGCCTTCACTGACACAGAAGAGTATGAACAAATAAGAAAATTCAAACAAAATCAGAATCAAATTAATACACAACACCAAAGAGAAATCCGGGAAGTACAAGATCAGCTGACACAGGTAATACAAGAATTACGTATTTCAGAGGACACTCGCGCTCCAACACGGGAAGAGGGACTTAGAAACACGGAAAAGCCGCAAAATAATAACATAGGGCATTTCGGAAGTTATGAAAGAAATTGGCAATGTGCACCGAATTTTGAGATGGAACGGCCGACACGACCTAACAATAACCGATATGCGACTCGCCGACATGACGATTTTGACTATAAACTGTTCATTACTACACGTAAATTCAAAACATTTAAGAATTCTGGCAACGACATTCATCCACAAGCATGGCTCCATCAATTCTCTCATTGCTTTCCTCCCAACTGGTCGTTGGAACACAGATTAGAATTTATGTGTGGCTACTTAGAGAATGAACCAGCTGTAAGAATGCGATCGGTCATTCACGATTGCCACAATGAAGGAGAATTTTACCATGCCTTCCTCTCAGCGTATTGGTCTCAAGCCACACAAGACCGCGTAAAACATGGTATCATAATGATGAAACATTTCGAACAATCTGAATTCTCCAGTCTTGTGAAATATTTTGAAGACATGTTGCACAAGAATCAGTACCTGTCAAACCCATACAGCCCCTCAGAACTCATCCGCATTTGCTTAATCAAATTACCTGAACATTTACGACATATTATTTTGGCAGGACGTTGCAAAGACGACATTGAAGCTTTTCAGGGACTGTTACAAGAACTGGAAAGTGACACTGACAATCGCGGAACACAGGAGCACAACAATTACAGATCACATCAGTCGCAATTCCGCGATGAAAGAAATAATAACTGGACGCGACTGGTCTATTCTTACAACGCAAATCGTGACCAAAATAGACACCACCCGTACGACAACCGTTGGCAGAGTAGTAATAATTACAGGGAAAGATCACCTCTCCGCGGTAGTGACTATCACAGAGACAATCAGAGAAACAGACAATATGGGAACCAAAATAATTATTATCAAGGGAGACAGAATAACTTCAGACGCAACAGTTCACCACGCAGTTACGATTCAGGGAGAAATTCTCCACCACTTAACCGGCAAGAAAGAAACTGTGGAAACTATCGACAAAACGACAGACGTGAATTTCACCAGAACTGGCGGGATTCTAACAGAGCTGGGCCCTCTCGGAAATGCGAATTTGTAGAAGTTAGGTCTCCTAATCCCAATAACAACGCGCGCCAACAAAGAGACAGACAATGACTCGCACAGCAGGCAGCCGCGTGCGCCAGGTGGCTCAGAGAAAAATAACATAGACGCTAACCTTGAGAAAAATTCCAGTATTCTTTACCGACGTATACCGCCTGACAATTGCATTCAAGTTCAAACTCTGAGTACTATGAAGAGTAAAGGATTGCACCACACTTCACATGTAAAACCATTTATTGAAAGATAATCTACTTTTTAACTTAGTCTTTGCCATAAAATTTTTCGCTTCACATTACTAATATGCATTGTCAGACTTAGAATCTGTTAACATACAACAATGTTTGAAGTTAAATATCCAATCAAGAACCAAGAGAACTTACTTAAACAGAAATGACGAATGCATTGTTATAGTGAACAGACGTCACAGTGTTATTGTGTGTGTACATTCTTGCTTGTTTGTTGCACGATTACGTAACGACTATAAGGCTCACATACTTAGAACATTTACCAGTACTGCTAATGAGATTTTAATGCAACATTTTGGTTTATTTGAAAATACATTCTGAATTTAAAGTGCTTTCTGAGAGATACCAGATGACACACAGGTTAGTTTATGTGACAGCTACACGATTTTTATCACGACGCTACTAATGAGTGACAATTTACAATGTTGCTTTGCGGTGTATCTGTTTTATATCTGCACAGTTTTCTGAATTCTTCTGGAAAGAAAAACATGTTTTAGTAGTAACTTTTGTGGTATAGCAACAATGAGACAGCCTTTTTCGTGGCACAACATTACGTTACAGTACAGTACTTTCTTCATCATGGCAATAAGCGTAATAACTAAGACATTTATACGCAAAGCATTTCACTTTTGTGTATTATGAGGTAAGTACATTGACTTCTGCAGAACTTAGCTTTCGGAGGACGATAACTACGACACTTTCACACAGATTATGTTGCAACAAGACGCACATTTAGCGCTACAGTACACGTATTTGAGTGATTAATTTTGTACTTAAAACATTTATTTTTAAAGATTTTTGAATTACAAAGAAAGTTTTCCGTGATACATTTCATTGCATTGCTGTAATCTGTAACACCTGAGGGTATAATTACATTAATCCTCAGGGGGGTACACGCTTGCTTTGTGTACCATGTGTTTGGCAAGCACAAGGGGCCCTAGCTAATATGGTATTTGCTTATACAACTTTACACATCGGTACCATATTTCTCTAACACAGAATTACACAGCTATCTGATTATTTGACAGAGAAACAAACATTCTTTTTACTATGTCAGTGACACATGTTTACGCAATTACACAGTTGGATAACTTCACACTTATGAAATTGTATTTTGTCTGTACTTTGTGAAATGCTCATATTTTTTCGGAACCATTGTGATACTATGAGAGCTTTGAATGATGTATTTGGTATGGGATCATGATTTTTAAAGTACATTTGAGGCAGATGACACTTTTGACATGAGCAGAGAATTTTTTTAGGTTTTGAAATTATTGCAGAAAGCTACGACGTTTTTGAGATTTGACTGAGGTGTTATGATATTTTTTACGACGACGATGTGTATTATGCTGCTGAGGTATGTTTATGATTAATAAGCTGGTGCTATATGAGGAATTTGGTTATGGTATGTATTTATTATGATGAAATATTGAAGTGTCGTCGCAAGGTTGACGTGTCGACGAATATAAATATGTGTAATAAGGTAAGGAGTAATGAATAGTGATTAGGGACTCTGACTTATGGAAAAGGATGTTGGAAACCAAGAATCGTACTTTAGAATTATGAAATGTGTGTACATGTGTGAATCATGTGTGAATGTATCACAATGCCACTGAAAATTTTTTTGGACACTGTTATATTCATAGGATTTTGTTTCTACACATTTGCAAAGTACATTCTCGACCTGTGAAATTTTGTATATATGACTGTCACTGTAGCGGAAACTGCTGTCGTAAATATTTTCGTACGAAAGTTAAGTGACCACCTGCACATAATGCGTCGTGGGCACCCAGGTGTGTCAGACGCCTGGAGAACAAGCCATTAGTGTGAGTGCCTCGTTAGAAGCACAGGTAGAAAAAAAAGAAAGGGAAGGCCATTGTCCGCGCTACTGACATCTCCTTGTTGAAAGCATACTGTGGAGCTCGTAATTTATGATATTTACTGAAATGCCTAATGAAACGATGAGAAACATTTCACAGCTATTGCCTTGCTAGTTAAGAAAAATGCCATATGGCTTGCTTTATGTATTTATTTACACATTTTGTTTAATATCAAGTTTCTAGCTGCACTGCAGCATTGGTTAAAATAAAATTTTATAGATGTACTAATATAAATATTTTCTGTCTACAGATCGAGTATATAATATTTTTTTTCAAAAAAATGAGGGAGCACAAAGCGACATTTACCTTCACAGGAACTGCATTCATAATTTTCTTTTCAAGTACTTGGTAATTTCTTTTGTAGAATAAATTGTGATGCATCACTCTAATGTTAAGATGTGACATAGGTATTAGACATGGCCATTTTAGTGTAATATTTTTTCTGCTTGCGCTATGTCATGTTTAGGTATAAGTTGCTGCTGTTTGCCAGGCATAGTGTTACTGAATTTGACTTTTGCTAATTTATACTGTAGCTTGCTTTGCAATTTTCCATTTTTTTCATTGCTGTTTATAATAATTGTTTTACGTGCTGCTGCATTGCCTCGTCCCTTAGTTTAGCATCTGAGCTCAGTAGATTTAAGTTAGCTTAAGAGGGGGTAGACTATATGGGAAACTGACTATGGAGAATAGGTAAAGAATGCATTGCGAAGTTATATAAAAAGGATTTGGGCCCAAATGAGTTTTGTACAATCAGAAATAATTATTTTGAAAGAAATATGAACAGAATACAGAAAGCATGCTTGGATAAGATTTTTTTGGTGGAAGCAAAGGTTGAAATAAGACGAAAGATCTATGGAATGAAGTTTTGGGATGGACTGCAGTACCAAATGTTACACTGAAAACGAACCCTGTCCTTTCCTTTTGTGTTATCCCAGTATGTGTTTGTGTACCCTTGTGTATTTGTTTTCTTCCTGTCTCTGTGTAGTTTCATAGAATTTTTTTCTCTTTTAATATTAAGCTACATTCACTATGATGAGGAATACTGTTATCCTCAAATATAATTGGCATTAATAATATGTTATTTACTTTGTAAAGATGTTAGACATTATTCATTCTGTTTAAATGCTCATGTGTGAAGTTGATGTTTCAATAATTATTCTGATCTTTTATGTATTTACTTATGTCATAATTCCTGTAACACTGACGTATATGTCTATTTCTATTCTTTTGTAAAGCCCCTATTACTACAAATGTTATCTATATTGTTATGTTTTTAATGATGTATTGTGTACCTTTGTTATTGTATTCTCATGTTATAAAATTGTAATTGTTACCAGTTCTTCAAATTAAGTAACATTTCACTGCACACGTTTCTGTTGGTCATAGTACATGGACAATATGTGAGAAGTAGGGACTGATAGTGTTTGCACGTGTGTTAATGATTCAGCAAGGGACTGGATAACAGCATTGCTGGATCTAAGGACAATTCCAAAAACTTTGTGAGTGCACAAGTGGTGGTTTATGGACTTGCTATATTCTCCGCAAGACTCTTCAATGGTGAATGTGCACCTGCACAATCGCAACAGATGGCTGCTGGCCATCTCTACAAGGACTACAGTGGGTCTGCACCTCTGGTGGCCCACCAATACCATTATCTCTACAAGGACTACAGTGGGTCTGCACCTCTGGTGGCCCACCAATACCATTATCTCTACAAGGACTACAGTGGGTCTACATCTTTGATGATCCATCAATACCATTATTTCTACAAGGACTGCAGTGGGTCTGCACCTCTGGTGGCCCACCAATATCGTAATCTCTACCAGGACTACGGTGGGTCTGCTCTGTGATGACCTACCTACCAATATTCATCAAAACTTCGACTGACTCTGCAGTGGGTTTGCTCTGTTGTGACCCAATACTTGTCTGCATGTCGAGAGTCAGCACTGTCTTTCCATTGGAAGGACAACACTACTTCTTCAAGACTGCATGGAAATCCACTACTTCCGTGTGTATTTTCTTTTACTGCTCAGACTTTGAGAAAAACACTGCTATTCTACTGTAATGAATGATCAGGACTATCTTTATGGACTGTGAGAAAATTTTAGCTTTTGACCAACATTGTATCAATAAGTGTGTGCATTTGATTTCTTTGTTATTGTAATTATGAAAAATTTTATCAAATCATTATTGGCCACTGCCCAAAACAATTTGTAAAATTTTTTGTGGGGAGCATGGGGGCTATGTAAGTAGGCTTGTAAGTAGGCTGTTTATGTTTTCTCTATGTAAGTAGGCTGTTTATGTTTTCTTATTGGCAATGTTACGTAGCGCTCAATATGAAAATCACTGGCTGTGCTGTGTGCAGTCTGTGGCTGCTTTGCATTGTTGTAATACTCGCCATTGTAGTGTTAGGCAGCTGGCTGTGAACAGCGCGTAGCGTTGCGCAGTTGGAGGTGAGCCGCCAGCAGTGGTGGATGTGGGGAGAGAGATGGCGGAGATTTGTAATTTGTCATGAACTGCTATATTTATACATGATGATATCAAGGTAAATACATTGTTTGTTCTCTATTAATATCTTTCATTTGCTAACTATCCCTATCAGTAGTTAGTGCCTTCCATAGTTTGAATCTTTTATTTAGCTGGCAGTAGTGGCGCTCGCTGTATTGCAGTAGCTTGAGCAGCGAAGATTTTTGTGAGGTAAGTGATTTCTGAAAGGTATAGTTTAATGTTAGTCAGGGCCATTCTTTTGCATGGAATTTTGAAAGTCAGATTGCGTTGCGCTAACAAAATATTGTGTGTCAGGTTAAGCACAGCCATATATATAAATTGTTCAAAGGGGAAGTTTCAGGCTGTTTAGGTTTTCTTATTGGTAACGCCACGTAACGCTCTGTGTGAGAATCACTGGCTGTGCTGTGTGCAATCCGTGGCTAGTTTGCATTGTTGTCTGCCATTGTAGTGTTGGGCAGCGGCAGCTGCATGTGAACAGCGCGTAGCGTTGCGCAGTTGGAGGTGAGCCGCCAGTAGTGGTGGATGTGGGGAGAGAGATGGCACAGTTTGGAAATTCGTAAGAATGGATGTTATGATCTCCTATATATATTAGTGGGGAGAGAGATGGCGGAGTTTGGAAATTTGTAAGAATGGATGTTATGAACTCCTACATATATTATGATTTTGATGATATTAAGGTAAATACATTGTTTGTACTCTATTAATATCTTTCATTTGCTAACTATCCCTATCAGTAGTTAGTGCCTTCCGTAGTTTCAATCTTTTATTTAGCTGGCAGTAGTGGTGCTCGCTGTATTGCAGTAGCTCGAGTAACCAAGATTTTTGTGAGGTAAGTGATTTGTGAAACGTATAGGTTA
The DNA here is from genome assembly GCF_021461385.2 of Schistocerca piceifrons. NCBI lineage: Eukaryota > Metazoa > Arthropoda > Insecta > Orthoptera > Acrididae > Schistocerca > Schistocerca piceifrons. The sequence continues at coordinate 1,162,966,645 of NC_060138.1, read as the reverse complement.
ATGTTAGTCAGGGCCATTCTTTTGTAGGGATTTTTGAAAGTCAGATTGCGTTGCGCTAATAAAAATATTGTGTCAGTATAAGCGCAGTCGTATATAATTGTTCAAAGGGGACGTTTCAGCTTTATTGGTGAATATTTCGTAACAAAAGTCACTGCGTTGTGTTATTGGAACTTAACTGGTGCAGGGATGGATTGGTCTCCATATTCACCCAATCTGACTCCTTGTGTCTACAAACAACTTACGGGAATTCAGCCAGGTAAAATTTACAGCGACCGCCGACATTTCGGCGGGAGTGCACCCGCCTTTTCCAAGACACAAACTGCAACAGACAGGCGATGTACAGGCAAATTTAAAACCTCGGTTATTCCGAGAACTGGGGTTTTAAATTTGCCTGTACATCGCCTGTCCGTTGCAGTTTGTGCCTTGAAAATGGCGGGGTGCACTCCCGCCGAAATATCGGCGGTTGCTGTAAATTTTACCTGGCTGAATTCCAGTAATCTGTTTGAAAATTGTATACGCCTGGGAAACTCAGGTGTTTTCTTGTATCTGTTTTCTTTGGGGTACACTAGAAGACTATTTTTCCGAAACCATAACCATCACGCTGTACGAGCTTGAATCGACAACCTGTGTGGCATCTGAATCCATTTCCGTTCAGGCCCTACAGCAAGTAATGGCAAATTTCGTTGTTCGTTTGTGGCACCTCCGTGCTGCGAGCTGTTAGCACTTCGAAAAGACTTTGGCGTGATTGAAAAAAGCGCTTGCAGAGACTTTTTTTTTTTTAGTCATGAGCCTTCTGATTGGTTTGATGTGGACCGCCGCGAATTCCTCTCATGTGCCAACTTCTTCATCTCAGAGTAGCACTTGCAACCTACGTCCACAATTACTTGCTCGATGTATTACAATCTCTGTCTCCCTCTAAAACTTTGTCGTCCACAGCTCCCTCTCGTACCAGGGAAGTCATTCTCCGATGTGTTACCAGATGCTCTATCATCCTGTCCCTTGTCAATGTCTTCCACATATTCCTCTACTCTCCGATTCTGCGCAGAACCTCCTCATTCCGTACCTTATCAGTCCACATAATTTTCAACATTCGTCTGTAGAATCACATCTCAAAAGCTTCATTTCTCTCCTGTTCCAGTTTCCCCATAGGCCATGTTTTACTACCGTAGAATGTTGTGCTCCAGACGTACATTCTCAGATATTTCTTCTTCAAATTAAGGTCTATGTTTAATTCTCTTGGCCAGGAGTTCCGTTTTTGTCAGTGCTAGTCTGTTTTTGATGTCCTCCTTGCTCCTTCCAACATTGGTTATTTTGCCGCCTACGTAGTAGAATTCCTTAACTACATCTACTTCGTAACCATCAATCCTTATGTTAAGTTTCTCGCTGTTCTCATTTCTGGTACTTCTCATAACTTTTGTCTTTCTTCGATTTACTCTCAGTCCATATCCTGTACTCATCAGACTGTACATTCCATTCAGCAGATCACATAATAATTCTTCACTTTCACTCAGGATAGCAATATCATCAAGAAATCGTATCATTGATATCCTTTCACCTTTAATTTTAATTCCACTGCTGAACCTTTCATTTATTTCCATCACTGCTTTAGCGGTTCTAGGCGTTCAGTCCGGAACCGCGAGACTGCTACGGTCGCAGTTTCGAATCTTGCCTCGGGCATGGATGTATGTGGTGTCCTTAGGTTAGTTAGGTTTCAGTAGTTCTAAGTTCTAGGAGACTGATGACCACAGATGTTAAGTCCCATAGTGCTCAGAGCCATTTGAACCATTTGAACCATCATTGCTTCTTCGATGTACAGATTGAACAGTAAGGGCGAAAGACTACATCCCTGTCTTACACCCTTTTTAATCCGAGCACTTAGTTCTTGGCCATCCACTATTATTATTCCCTCTTCGCTCTTGTACATATTGTACGTTGCCCGTCTCTCCCTATGGCGTACCGCCATTTTTGTCAGAATTTCGAAAATCTTGCACCATTTGACATTGTCGAACGCTTTTTCCAGTTCGACTAATCCTATGAATGTGTTTTGATTTTTCTTTAGTTTTGCTTCCATTATCGATGGCAACGTAAAGTTTAATTATACACATAGATAATCTACGAGCTGCAGAGCGCACAGTGCCATCTGTTAGTGGCTTTGCGAACTATTTCGAAACTTCTGTTTAAAATTCTCACAGTTGTCACAATAAACATAGCCTGTTGTTGCAATTCTATCGATCTTAGTTTTCGAGATGTTTAATTTTGAAATCAGGGACTCCGCGCAACACCCTGTTAATTTTCACCAGCAATAGGTACATGAACTCATTGTGTCACTATTACTGGACAGCACTGCTTCGTCACGGGAAAGTAAGCGCAAACATCCCTGGAGAACAGCAAATCGTTCCTGTCAGACTTTTTTATGTGCTAATTACAGTAATGGCTGCACGAGCCATTCACTTGATGCCCGAGTCTGATTGGGAGAGGGACTGTGATATGTTTCCCGCCTCAGTGGGAAGATGCGTGAGGGAATGAGAGACGGGGGACAGGGGATTTTAACAGAGCCTGCGTCGAGATACCCTTGCTTTCTACGGTGCACACACGGCTCACGATAAAATCTAAAAGTGGATTAAATGCATGAAGCAGATACGCACAGTAGCTCTCACACATCAGAAACGAATGGTAGGCAAAGAGGTGTGCAAATAATAATCCCTATCAACGGTACCCACGTTTAGGGAAGAACCACATCAATCACGAGCCTCATAGTGGCTCTCATTTAGAGAGATGAAAGAAAGTCTCATTATAAAAATTTGTCTCATTCAACAAACTTCCAGGAGCGCAAGAGAGGACATCACTTCCGCATGAGTAAAAAGGAAGATCGTTTCTGACGCCAGTGCAACCACATGCTGCCTGCCCCTCTCCTGACAACTGTAGGGTATGAGATTGGAGCCCTACGTAAGTCCACAGTCGTGAATCACTCCAAGAATGACCAAAAGACACACGTCCGAAATATCAGTAGAGGAGCTGGAATTTACAGGGTAGTAAACCTAAAATGTAATGGATTATTCCTTATGCCGTGAGAAGCTGAAAATGCACCCTGCTACAATTCCTTGGTCGACAAATCCTTCACTGTAGAAGTAACCCCACATAATAGATGATTTGCTGAGGTTCCTTAGCCGTAACAGCAATCATTTTCCCTTTCCTTAATAGCGCCATGTGGCGTTATCTAGAAGATATTGAAATGTTGTTGGTTGTGGGTAATGTCAGAAATTTCTTTTCGTCATACAGTAGGTGGTGTTTACTTCTTCCCTTGCGCAAATGTCGTTAAGTATTGTACTTTTGTTATAACCGTCTGTACGCTAACAGCACACCTTAACGCGCTTGCCATTGATTTGATCCGTTGTGGCAGGTTTCAGCATTGTCACACCAGTTCACTTCGCGCTCTTGTGACGTAAACACGGATGCGTCATTCTCCGTTTGCACGAATGACGTAATCTTTTCTTTCTGGAGATTAAGGTGTACCAGGGGCTTGAAATCTGCAGAATTCTTTCAGCGCAATATGGGAGCTATGTTTTACCACAACGAAGAGTTAACCAGTGACCCGAGTAACCACGCGACAAATGTCTTAGTTCATAAAGTTCTTTTTTATAGACTTCCAGGTCATGTCAACACAAAAATATTACGTACGCACTTTCTTCAACGTTAACACACAGTAGTAAAAACAAGTAACACAGCTTTCGAAATGAAAGGTTTGAACATTCAAAAACAGATAAGTGATGATGACAAAATACTCCTAGACAAAAATGAAACATTTAGACGTGGCTAAGCGACTTATGTTGTAAAATGTTATAGTATGCGTATCCACATCGTTTCCACATTTACGAAAATTTTTACAAAACTATTTCGTCTTCCACATGTTAACTGTATATTAGCCACCATGCTAATTATTGGTGCTTCCATATTATGTGTTTGACACAGACCCGAAACAGGTTGTGTGTTAAATAAAAGTCCGCCGCCTTAGCTCAGTGCTTAGTGCGTTTGACTGTCATGCAGCGGGCCCGGGTCTAATTACCGGCCGTGTCGCAGATTTTCTCCGCTGGGGGAAGTGGGTGTTGGGTTGTCCTCATCATTTCACCAACATCAACACGCAAGTTACGCAATGTGGCGTCAATTGAGAAGACTTGCACTTCAGGGGCGGAACTTCCCCAGGTGGGAACTACAGGCCGTCAATGTCATGCGATCATTTCATTTTATGTTTTATCTATTGTGACTGGTAGCGGTTTATTATTCTATACTCCATAAACCAACAGTTGTGGGTCCAGCTGCGTCCGTTATGGATAAAATCCATTTAAGCAGCTAAATTCCTAGCGCTGTAATAAGTTAGAAAAAAAGTTCTCCGAATACTTTTTGGCTTCGGAAAATTAAGTGCTTGCAAGCGTATTCGATAGCCTTTAGAATGGCTTACATACAAGTGATTTCCATTTCAGATGAATCAAAGATACTACGAAGACTAGAAAGAGATGAACCGAAACTGAACAAGGCATTCAGAGAAGGGAAAGGTTCAAAACCAAAATAGAAAACCTCAAGAGTTTGAAGGAAAGAAAGAGTAAGCGTGGAAGAGTATTCAGTCAGCAGCGGAAGCACAGCAGGGCGGGAGAATGGCAAAGTACTAGGAAGAAGGAAGATAGAAAGAATAACTTCATTCGAAAGAATAATTCCAGTGATTAATCGTCTTACATGTCTCACAACTGGCTAGGCTCGACGCAAAAGAGGATAATATGAAAATTCGCAATATAAGCACCTCACTGTGACTGTATCTGACACACCCTCCCTCCATCAGTCAATTCCTCTCCACTCCTGTCTTCCTCCCCTATCTCAATCCCGACTGCTTTCTCTTACTCTGTGCCTCCCACCGTCTGCGAGTACGCGGGCACGCGCACGCATGCGTGTGTATGAATAACACCTGCGTACAAAGTATCAACTTTACAATTCACTACACTATAGTGACCGTCACCACAATAGACAGATCGAGGTCAAACACACTGCGTCAGGTGCGAAGAGCTCTGATTTCTCTACACAGCTTTGCTGCTACATACGATCACTTGACAAAAGTCGTGGGATAAGGAGCCGCACATATACAGATGGCGGTAATATCGCGTATACGAGGTAGGAAAGGACAGTACACTGGCGGAGCAGTCGTTTGGACTCAGGGGACTCAGTTGAAAAGGTTTCCGACGAGATTATGGCTCCACGACGAGCATTGACAGACTTTGAACGCGAAATGGTAGTTGCAGCTAGACGCATGGGACATTCCACTTCGGAAATCGTTAGGGAATTCAGTATTCCGAGATTCACAGTGGCAAGACGGTGCCGAGAATACCAAATTTCAGGCGTTACCTCTCACCATGGGTAACCCATTCGCCGACGTCTATCACTTAACGAGTGAGAGCAGCAACGTTTACGTAGAGCTGTCGGTGCTAGCATACAAGCAACACTGCGTGAAATATCGGCGAACGTATTCGTTAGAACAGTGCGGCGAAATTTGGTGTTTATGGGCTATGGCGACGGACGACCTACACGTGTGCCTTGGCTTCAAATGGCTCTGAACACTATGGGACTTAACATCGGAGGTCATCAGTCCCCTAGAACTTAGAACTACTTAAACCTAACTAACCTAAGGACATCACACACATCCATGCCCGAGGCAGGATTCGAACTTGCGACCGTAGCGGTCGCGCGGTTCCAGACTGAAGCGCCTAGAAACGCTCGGCCATCCCGGCCCGCAGTGCCTTTGCTAAAAGCATATCATCACCTGCAGAGTCTCTCCTGGGTCGTGATCATATTGATTGGATCCTAGACGGTTGGAAAACCGTGGCCTGGTCAGATGAGTTCCAATTTCAGATGACAAGAGCTGATGGCAGTATTCGATCATGGTGAAGACGACACGAAGCTATGCATCCAAGTTGTCAACAAGGCGCTGCGCAAGCTGGCGGTGGCTCCATAATGGTGTGGGCTGTGTTAACATGCAGTGGACTGGGTTCTCTGCTCCAACTGAACCGATCACTGACTGGAAATGGTTATGTTCGGCTACTTGGAGAGTGGCTCGAAGTCTTCTTAAGTAATAGAACCCAGTATGTTGTCCTCGACGGCGTGTGTTCGTCAAGAGTGCTCCAGGGAAATGTGATAGGACAGCTGTTGTTCTCTATATACATAAATCATTTGGCCCATGGGAAGGGTGCGGGGCGGAGGGGAGGGGAGGGGGAAGCAATCTGCGGTTGTTTGCTGATGATGCTGTGGTGTACTGTAAGGTGTCGAAGTTGAGTGACTGTAGGAAGACACTAGACGACTTAGAGCAAATTTCTAATTGGTGTGATGAATGGCAGCTAGCCCTAGATGTGGACGAATGTAAGTTAATGCGGATGCGTAGGACGAACAAACCTGTAATGTTCACATACAGTCTTACTAGTGTCCTGCCGGCCGGAGTGGCCATGCGGTTCTAGGCGCTACAGTCTGGAACTGCGAGACCGCTACGGTCGTAGGTTCGAATCCTGTCTCGGGCATTGATGTGTGTGATGTCCTTAGGTTAGTTAGGTTTAAGTAGTTCTAAGTTCTATGGGACTTATGACCTCAGAAGTTGAGTCCCATAGTGCTCAGAGCCATTTGAACCATTTGAACTAGTGTCCTGCTTGACACAGTCAAATGGTTTACGTATGTGTGCGTAACGTTGCAGGTGGTAGGGAAGGCGAATGGTCGACTAAGGTTATTGGGAAAATGTTAGGAGAGAGTAGCCCGCCTGTAAAGGAGACCGCATATAGGACGCTGCTGCGATCTATTCTTGAGTACTACCAAATATTCGGTATTTGTACCAGGTCGGATGGAAAGAAGACCGATTCAGTTCAGGGGCGGGCTGCTAATATGCCACCGGTAGGTTCTAACACCACGGAATTGTTACGGAGATGGTTCGGGAACTCAAATGGGAATCCCTGTAGGGAAGGCGACGTTGTCTCCGAGAAACACTACAGAGAAAATTTAGAGAACTGCCATTTGAAGATGATTGCCGGATGGTTCTACTTAAGCCAACATACACTGCGCGTAAGTGACATGAAGATAAGGTTAGAGAAATTAGGGCGGATACGGGGGTATACAGACGGCCATGTATCCCTCGCTCTATTTGCGAGTGGAACAGGAAAGGAAGTGACTAGTGGTGGTACATGGTACCCTCCGCCACGCTCCGTGGGGTGGCTTGCGGAGTATCGATGTAGGTGTACATTCATGGGTTTCGAGCTTCTAAACAACGATGCGTCATGTCACCGAGCCACAATTGTTCGCGGCTGATTTGAAGGACATTGTGGACGATTCGAGCATTTGATTTGGCCACTCATATCTCCCGATACGACTGCTCAAATGTTAAAATGTGTGTAAATTCCTAAGGGACCAAACTGCTGAGGTTATCGGTTACACAGTACTGAAACTAACTTATGCTAGTAACAACATACACACCCAGATCCGAGGGAGGGCTCGAACCTCCGGCGGGAGGGGCCGCACAATTAGTGACTTGGCACCTGACATGAATGTCATCGAAAATTTACGGAACATGATCGAGCGGTCAGTTCGTGCACATAATCGTGCTCCGGCAACACTTTCGCAATTATAGACGGCCGGCCGAGTTGGACCAGCGGTTCTAGGCGCTACAGTCTGCAACCGCGCGACCCCTACGGTCGCAGGTTCGAATCCTGCCACAGGCATAGTTGTGTGTGATGCCCTTACGTTAGTTAGGTTTAAGTAGTCCTAAGTTTCAGGGGACTGATGACCTCAGAAGTTAAGTCCCTTAGTGCTCAGAGCCATTTGAACCATTGGAATTATAGTCGGCTATAGAGGCAGTCCGCTGAATATTTCGTCAGCGGACTTCCAGTGACTCGTTGAATCCGTGCTACGTCTATTTCCTACACTACGCCAGGCAATGGAAGGTCCGATATGATATTAGGAGGAATCCTATGACTTTTTTCACCTCTGTGTATGTGCTACAGTAGCAGTTGAGGTAAGCACCAAGTGTATGTTCAGTGTTCCCGTGCGATATCGAGTGTTCGCGCAGGGTTTGTGTCTTTCGTAGAAAGACCAGTGACCTGTGTTCTGTGGTGAGAGTAATGCAGGATAAAGGAGCTACACCATTCATACGGGTAAAGGCGTCCGGGACAGGCGAAAACAAAATAAAACTGTCGTATCAAAAGTACTGGAGTTTAATTACTAACAAAAACGGAAAGCAAAGGAATTTTAAGATTTTAACAAAAATTTAAAAAGTGCCTACAATTTGTTCACTGAAAGAGAGGATAGTATCCTAAGACTATATAAATACATAGTGCTGTCCGTGAAAAAACTGATCATTCTCGCTGAGCGAACTTCGTTCTTCGTCTTCTCCGCTCACTTAGTTTCCGGTTCAGATAAAAACAGCGGCGGACGAGGAATTTTATTGGAATGGAGAGACATTGCTGCACTACTTATTGCGTGCTGCCGACAGTAGTCTTCTAATGTACTTCGAGAAAACTTGGGTGTCATAAAAACCATACGGAGCAAAATATTTTGCTCGACTTCAACGGAAACAGTGGCCTGAAAATATCTGCAGCCAGTCGGTCATAGCACAGAGTAGGGATTTGGGAGAAAGGTGCTGTCTGTAACAGCTACAAAGAAAACTTTTCCAGGACTTTGAGAATATTCTCGGTCTTTTTAAGACGAGTTGTCGGAACTAAAATCTTGGCGGTGTCATACAAATTGTATTCATAGGTGACACGATACAGTAATGACGTCCGAGACGTTATCAAAATTAGCTTCATAGATTTTTCCAACAGAACGCAAATTCATCAGCAACGACATTTTCCGTTGCAGGGGAGTTACCATCTCATATTTCTTCGGTATTTTATTTCATATCTCGGAATACTTTCATGTTTCCATTATTGATACCAGGTGATCAAAAAGTCAGTATAAATGTGAAAACTGAATAAGTCACGGAATAATGTAGATAGAGATGCACAAATAGACAAACAAGCTTGGAATGACATGGGGTTTTATTAGAACCAAAAATATGCAAAGTTCAAAAAATGTCCCACAGATGGCGCTTCATCTGATCAGAATAGCAATAATTGGATGGGCATGGGTGTGTGTGGTGTCCTTAGGTTAGTTAGGTTTAAGTTGTTCTAAGTTCTAGGGGACTGATGACCTCAGAAGTTAAGTCCCATAGTGCTCAGAGTCATTTGAATTTTTTAGCAATAATTACCATAACAAAGTAAGACAAAGCAAAGATGATGCTCTTTACAGGAAATGCTCAATAAGTCCACCATCATTCCTCAACAATAGCTTAGTAGAGGAATAATGTTGTGAACAGCACCGTAAAGCATGTCCGGAGTTATGGTGAGTCATTGGCGTCGGATGTCGTCTTTCAGCATCCCTAGAGATGTCGGTCAATCACGATACACTTGCGGGTTTAGGTAACCCCAAAGCCAATAATCGCACGGACTGAGATCTGGGGACCTGGGATGCCAAGCATGACGAAAGTGGCGGCTGAGCACACGATCATCACCAAACGGCGCGCGCAAGAGACCTTTCACGCGTTTAGCAATACTTTTTTTTGTTCTAATAAAACCCCATGTCATTCCAAGCATATGTGTTAATTTTTACCTCTCTATCTACATTATTCCGTGGTTTATTAAGTTTTCAAATTTATACTGACTTTTTGATCACCCGGTATGTGTCATATGCAGTGTGAACTCTCACAATGTTCACAATTTTTTTTCACTCCAAATATGTTATTGTTTCTCTGCTTTTTTTTCAGAGCTTGAAAAGAAAAATATTTCTCCTTTAAATTGCTTGTAACATTAATGTTTATTTTTTCGGAACTACTGGCAAGGATTTTTTTTTTCGGAAATTTAACTAATATTGGAAATTATCACTAAGGGCAATAGCGTAAGAAAGGTAAACGACCTTGACCTGTGGAGTGTCGAGACGGTCACTTTAGAGGACCGCAGAGTAGCCAGCCACTGGAATCAGCGACTGCCATTAGTCCACTTCGCAGAGTTCGCGCCCGCGGTGCGCCTACTGTTACCCCCCCCCCCCACCCCCCCCCCCACCCCCTCTGCGGCCGAGCCGGAGTGACGGAGTGAACCAACTTCGCCGGCGTTGCGCCCGTCTCCACGGGGACGGCCTTCTCCCACCCAACTCCCATCTGTGCAGAGATTGGAGTGCGATCGCAGTAATTACGTCTGTGGCGCGCTGCAAATGGCGGCGACTTCTGCGGCCACCGCTCTCTGTCACCGCCCGGATTCTCACGCTTAGTTCTGTCGGAGGGGGTCCACAGTCTCGAGGGAGACTGCTGAGGACATGCAAGCCCAAAGATTCCACTGGAGCCGCTACCCTCTGGAACATTCTGTGTCTCGTAAAGAAACTTAACCGTCGAGGATTCTCCAGAAATGACAGCAGAGGTCCGAATAGCAATTTTTCACTGTATGTGATAAGTACGTATTGTAAGGTGAGCATATCCTCAGACCCTCGGAAACCACGGTGCGTAATTTTATATACACTGAATACACTGAAGCGCCAAAGAAACTGGTATAGGCATCCGTATTCAAATACAGAGATCTGTAAATAAGCCCAATACGGCACTGCGGTCGGCAACGCCTATTATAGGACAACAAGTGTCTGGTGAAGTTGTTAGACCGGTTAGTGCTGCTACAACTTCAGGTTATCAAGATTTAAGTCAGTTTGAATGTGGTCGGCGCATGAGCGATTTGACACAACTTCTCTTTCCCGTATGACCATTTCAGGAATGTACCGTGAATATGAGGAATCCAGTAAAACATCAAATCTCCGACATTGATGTGGCCGGGGTAAGATCCTACAAGAATGGGGCCAACGACGACTGAAGAGAATCGTTCAACGTGACAGAAGTGCAACCCTTCCGCAAATTGCTTCAAATTTCAATGCTGGGCCATCAACAAGTATCAGCGTGCGAACCATTCAACGAAACATCATCGATATGGGATTTCGGAGCCTAAGGTTCACTGGGGGCCCTTGATGACTGCACGACACAAAGCTTTACGGATCGCCTGGGCCTGTCAACACCCACACTGAAATGTTGATGAAATGTTGCCTGATCGGACGAGTCTCGTTTCAGACTGTATCGAGCGGATGGACGTGTATCGGTATGGAGAGAATCTCATGAATACATGGACCCTGCAATCAGCAGGGGACTTTTCAAACTAATGGAGGCTCTGTAATGGTGTGGGGCATGTGCAGTTGGAGTGATAAGGGGCCCCTGATACTTCTAGATACAACTCTGACAGGTGACACGTACGTAAACATCATGTCTGATCACCTGCATCCATTCATGTCCATTGTGAATTGCGACGAACTTGGGAAGTTCCAGCAGGACAATGGGACACCCCGCACGTCCAGAATTGCTACAGAGTGGCTCCAGGAACACTCTTGTGAGTTTAAACACTTCCGCTGGCCACCAAACTCCGCAGTCATGAACATTATTGAAGACATGTGGGATGCCTTGCAACGTGCTGTTCAGAACAGATCTCCACCCCCTCTTATTCTTACGGATTTATGGACAGCCCTGCAGGATTCATGGTGTCAGATCCGTCCAGCACTACTTCAGACATTATTCTTGTCACGTCGTGTTGCGGCACTTCTGCATGCTCGAGGAGCGTTACACGATATTAGGCAGGTGTACCAGTTTCTTTGGCTCTTCAGTATATGTATATGCATTTATTTGTTGTATATACAGCAACCTCTGTCTTCCCCTGCAGTTTTTACACTCTGTAGCTTCCTCAAACATCATGGAGGTTATTTCCTGATGTCTCGACCCATGTCCTATCAGTCCTATCCCTCCTTCTCAATCTTTTCCATACGTTTCTCTCATAACCGACTTTGTGGAGAAGTCCCTCATTTCTTGTATTTTCTACATCCTTTTGTAACATCGCAGTTCAAATGCTTCAATTCTCTTCTTTTCTAATTTTCCCGCAGCCTATGATTCTCTTCCACACATTTCTGTGCTTATTTACATTACGAGCGGATTCCAGGGTAAAAAAAAATTAATTATCAGTATTAAAATAAATAGTGGCCGAATCTAAAAATATAAAATTCTGACATAATCTACTCTGTAAGTGTTATAATAATGTTATTTGAAATGTTCAACACAGTAAGCCAAGTATTACAGTTATAAGCTGTTTCTTGAGGCGGAGTAACTCAACGTGCAAATACTGAAACAACACTGTGCAAAAAATTTGTGTCCCTTTCTTGAAACCACGTAACTGGCTCCTATTGCAACTTATATGTTTGAAATTTGCCTCAAAAGTGCCTACAGTCTTCCTTTATAATGGTCGAAAAGCATGGTGCCCTGTGACCTCGCCCCCCTTCGGCCCGACGACGGTTCTAACAGCAACGTGTCCAAACAAGAGAAAAACAGGTCAGTAGTCAGATGTTCATGTGAGATGTAAGGCGGGTTAATGATGTCACATTGCTTCCAAATTGTCCGCTCCCGGTAGCTGAGTGGTCAGCGCGACAAGATGTCAATCCTAAGGGCCCGGGTACGATCACCGGCTGGGTCCGAGATTTTCCCCACTAAGGGACTGGGTGTTGTGTTGTCCAAATCATCATGGTTTCATCCCCATCGACGCGCAAGTCGCCGAAGTGGCGTCAGATCGAAAGACTTGCACCAGGCGAACGGCATACACGATGGGAGGCCCTAGTCACCCGACTTTTACATTTATTTGCCTCCAAATTTCACCAAAATTCTGCCCAACTCCACGATTGACGTGTCACACGATGAGAAAGTAGTTGTACCCCGTCTTACCCACATTTCACGCTTCAAAGTCTCTGCGATGGAGATCACAACCGCGATGGCCAGAGTTGCAATCGCGCAGTTTTCTTATGCTCAGAACCAACACGAAAAGGCGTCGGAAGGTGGTGCTAATGAAACCACCCCTTCCTTTGGGACACTTATTTCCACTAATTTCGCAGTCGAAAACGACAGTTCGCAGAACGCTTAGTAACAGGACGAGGTTCTCGACAAAGTTTGACTCCGCTACAACCCACCGGACAACCCTTCTGTGAAGAAATAGTGGGACTGCAAACGCACTGGATGTGATCTCATCCCTTTGGATTGTAAAGCGACCGCAATTCGCGTTTCTGATCTCCATCCAAGATGCTTCAAAAAGAGGGGTGAAAGATCCGTGAGAGAGGGTTTAACGACTTTCCCATCGTGTGAACTTCTGAACTCTGGCCTTTTTTATTCGCATTTATAGTCGAATTGCTGTCCGAAGCGTGCAGAGATCTTCAATGGTTCAAATTGCTTTAAGCACTATGGGACTTAACATCTGAGGTCACCAGTCCTATGGACTTAGAACTACTTAAACCTAACTCACCGAAGGACATTACACACATCCATGCCAGAGGCAGGATTCGAACCTGTACCCGTAGCAGCAGTGCGGTTCCGGACTGAAGGGCTTAGAACGGCTCGGGCACAGCGGCCGGCTGCAGAGATCTAAGTTGACGTCAAAGGGCGCCAGGTTTTTATACCATTACAGAGGAAGGCTTTTGGCACCTTTGAGACAAATTTCAAAGGTCTATTTCGCAATGGAAGACAATTACGGTGTTTCAAGTATTTGACACTTTAATTGTGTTGCGCGTGTATATTTACCCAGTATTTGGGATTGTGAGCACTTAGTGACTTGCAAGAAACTTTACACATTATTTCAAACCTTCAAGAAACATTTATTTCGTTGAGATGTACCAAAAAATGATGGATCGAAACAAGCGTATCGCTTAGTACACATTCGCTGTTCACGCAGAAAGACTGCCGCTTCATGAATGCCTTTTTAATTCATTACTTCTTTACTACTAACTATATTCGCCAAGCATTTGTAGGCTGCATGCACAGACGACTTACATCATTCTACGACACATAGTTTAGGAGATATACACGTCAAGAAAACCTAGCTTCTAGTGCTAGAAACTGTGTATATATCTCAAGGCGAATACCCAAACTACTGTTTGAAAATGAGAGCGCATAGCGACTTTCGACAAAATTTAAATATTCCTTCCTTCTTCACGTGCCGCTACGGGAACTCTTATGCAGAACTTAGTAACCTAAATAATACAACAGCTTATTTAGTTGTGTGTCCACTGCATCTGGTAAAATTTAATCGACAGCAATATACAAGGGTTGGAACTTAAACAGTGGCAACTATTTATTCACAATGGATACCAAATTATTACATGTTTGCACCTGTTACTGTCCCTCAAAGTAGTTGTGTAGAACCCGTTGCCAGCGATATGGGAGGCGTAATATACCGTTAGCAGTACCTCTTCTCTTGATGGTGCGGATGGAGCGGGCTATTGCCTGTCGAATCTCTGGAACAGTTCCGAAGCGAATGCCACGAAGTGGTTCCTTCATCTTCGGAATCAAATCAAAGTCACAAGGCCTTAAGTCCGGGGAGTATGGTGGGTGGTACAGTAATTCCCAGTCCCTTCGACCGAACACAGCAGCCACAGCTTGCGCTGCATGCGCCCGTGCATTGTCGTGCGAAATGATGGGTGGGTTGCGTAGAAAGTGTCTTCGCTTCTTTCGCAAAGCTGGTCGCAGGTGAAGCTCCAAAAACGAACAGTAATACTGTGCACTGACGGTCTGCCATGGAGGAACGTGATGCGTTAGGATAACACCATCACAGTAGTACACGAGAAACACCATAACTTTAGATCGCTCCATTCAAACCATCAACAGAACAGGCTCTGCTAACGGTATACTACGCCTTCCACATCGCTCGCAACGGGTTCTACACAACGCTGGTGATTTCTTTGAAGGACAGTAACAGGTGCAAACATGTAATTCTTTTGTATCGGTTGTGAATAAATATTTGCCGCTATTTAAGTTCCAACCCTCGCATAAATTACTCTTAAATAGTGAAAAGAAGAATGAGAAATTCGTTTATTGCTTACTTAATTGCTACGCATTATCTGAGATGTCTTCACGTATCCCCGCTGGTAGGACTACCCTCTGAGAGTTTAAGTACCTTGGTGATACACCACTACTTCAGTTCGGCTAATGTAAGTACTACAGACTGGGGGTTTCAGTCAGAATATTGAATGGATAGCTCATTTAATTAATACACTAAAAAGTTGTTTCGGTTGAATGAACGAATTAATGGCTCAACCGACAGAAAAATTACACACTGGTTTCACTTGAAATTCAATCAATATTCAGAACACAACGAACTGTGCCGACTGTCTTCCTCCTGTTGCTCCCACAGACTCCTTTCAATGAGAAATAAAGTAATAAATAACAATTAACCAATACGTAAACCTAAAAAATGCGAGAGAAATACTACCTCAACAAGTATGAAACGCCGGCCGGAGTGGCCGTGCGGTTCTAGGCGCTACAGTCTGGAACCAAGCGACCGCTACGGTCGCAGGTTCGAATCCTGCCTCGGGCATGGACGTGTGTGATGTCCTTAGGTTAGTTAGGTTTAATTAGTTCTAAGTTCTAGGCGACTGATGACCTCATAAGTTAAGTCGCATAGTGCTCAGAGCCATTTGAACCAAGTATGCAACGACACTACGCGCATTACTGAGAAAGTATTTGTCGTGGGGAATAGCTGCGTGATTCATTTTCGTCCTTCAACGGTGTCCATGCCCTGCAACAAATTTCTTCAAAGTCGATCATCGATGTGGATTTGGAAGGACCGATCCTTGAAGACGTGAAAATTTGTGTACGCAACTACATTTAAACTCATTAACTGTTGTATTAAGGTAGTAGGAGAACCATTTACAAAAAGGGAGGCATACAGAGGAAATTTTGTAGCCAACGATTTAGGATAATATCGGTAGTAGTTTAGTTTTAAGTCGATATGCTTCATTAGACTGGTTGAAAATGTCATAAACATATCTTCTGTAGTGGCACTCATTTTATTCTGACAGAAACACAGGATTGCTGCCATAAAATAAATTGGCCACATAAACAATAACCGAAGCATATGTCGTTGTTCGAGTCATTCTTTACTGTCAACTGTCACAACACTTATCATATCGATTTGAGAGTGGAATTACACCCCAGCGATGGGTGTATGCACCAATGCAATCTGCACAAAATTTCGCGGGAGTTAAGTCGGAACGGACCCCTATTTTTCTTTTCTGTCCCGCTTTTGAAGCGAGTTCGCTCACTGTGTGTCGTAATAAAAGAACGGGTTATACATAAATGTATCAGGTGTGCAGTCATGATGAAGGGATACAGAAGTTGTGGTCTTTTAACGCTTTTCTTGCTACAAGCGTTTTGTTACTGTAATTCCAGAGGCAAAACCTTAGTACTTAAATCCCAAGTTTTTACAAGATATAAATACCTTATACAGTCCTTGATCTTCATCCACGAGCTTTACGGCTTCTAGCTAACTGCTGGCTGTGCGGTGGTTGCTAAAAGTCTTCAAACAAGTACTTTCGAACCGTTGATGAGGGGCCTTAAAAACAAATTTGGCTTTTCAGATTTCTTTCCAGTCTATTAGGCATATTCTCTTCTCTCTGCTTTCTCCTCTGCGGACTATTTTTTCTCAATCCTCCATCGCTTCTCTCTCTCTTTTATGCCTCGAACTGCATTAGCTGGAGTTAGCGACATTGAATTGCCTGTCCGTCGTTAAGTGAACAACTGAAGGCGACAAGCGTCCTTATTAAAACTTGGCACACTTGTAAAAATGTAACAACTTCAACAGCGAGATTTTTAGAGGCGGAGCTCTGGCTCAGTTTAATGAAAACGGAGAAGGAAACCATTCATGTAATCGCCTAAAGAAAGTTAGGGAAACCACAGACTTCCAGAATACAATTTTTGACGTATTGCACAAGTTCACTTGATCTTAGAAAAATACAGACCTCCAGAACGCAATTTTTGACTTATTTAACAAGTTCACTTGAGATTACAAAAATATATGACTTTCGGTGATTTTTCCGAACTTTCGTATTATAAAGCCTCTGATTATAAAAGATGCATACCGCAACGCTTTCTTTGTTGCTATATTGAAACATATCAGTTTGGCTTTACGACTTATGTATAGTGTTCAATATTTCCTGATGAAAGATCGTTTTCACTATAATATAAACTTTTTGGCGGATACTCTGTAAATTTAAGATACAAGTGTCACTCCTACCTGCTGGAATAGCATTACGCGCATTGTGGTAGTTCGTGGGACGTCTAGATGGGGTGGACGCGGATCAAATCTGTGCGCCGTTTTGACGATCTTATTGTGGTACACTAATGTGATTTTAGACGGATTTTCACATTAGTTTACGCAAATTATGGGCTGGTCCCAACTGTCACCTTAGTGAATACGATACGTAATCAGTTAAAACACTCCATCACACAAAACAAAGTTTTCGCGATACACACCTAGATGGAGGACGCCATTTCCCTGACTGTGACGTGTGGAATGGCACCAAGACAAGAACTGAAATATAAAAATAAAAAATAAAAAATAAAAAAAAATCTGCAAAATTCAAGAAAAGTGGGCTCCGAATTGGACTAGATAAACGCTAGGGAAAAGATATAAAGGTTTCTCACTCTGTGAAATTTCCACGCAGGATAACACAGCTAGTAAATTACGTACTACGGGAAATGTAAAAGGCGGGCTTTTTTCCACTCTAAACGTTTATTTTTCTGGCTACTCGATCTCTAGAACCACATGTGATCTCCACTTGCTTAGAGTGTGAAATGGGACACACTTTCCATTCCACTTTCGTATGGTAACAATGGCTGTAGGAAAAACAGGTAATGAGATCGTATTGTCTTAATGTTACTGCTATAATCATTTCGTGAAATATATATCGTGCAGTAACTTATGTATTACATTACTCCTTTAGGAACGACTTGGGATTCTAGATCGAACTAAAAGTACGAACGTGGAGCGGAATAGGACTGAGAAGTGAAGGAGTCGAACTGAACAAAATTCTGAATGAAATCAGACTTGATATATAACGGAAAAATTAGTGGATTAGAACGGTAGAATCACAAGATTATATGATGATATACAGTGGTGCTCGTGAAAACACAAGAGTAGAAGCTGTGGGGCAGAAACTTCGACGAATAATAAACAGAAATATAAGATAATAAGCTATAATCATATAAATGAAAGAATTGTCACATTAAAATTTAAAACAGACAGGGAATATCTCATTATGGTATGTGTTCATGCCCCAAAAGAAAGAAGGAGAGCAGTATAAAAAGTATGATGCACTGCGAAAAAGGAAGCTCCAAAAATAAGTACTCTTAAAGCTTTAAACATGGCAGCGTTGTTAGCAACCGTTACTAGGTAAAATGAAAACAACTGCAGCCCTCCGTAGCGAAAGTGAAGTCTTTTTGACATAGGTTTCGGCCACTTATAAAAGTGCCTTCATCAGAAATAAAACATTTAAAACTGGCATGTCACGTATAAAATAGATATGAAGCGATAACGCTTTAGTCTCAAAATATTAAAATGGAAAACATAGAGGCAGGCCACCAAGGGCTGCACCACATGAGGCGCACGCGTTGGGAATTGCGGGCAAGTGAACGTTATACCAAAGGTGCCATCTAGTAGCCGCAAATACAAACCGGCTACTTAACATTCCAAATATAGACAGGTGAAATGGGTGAAACATGAAGTAAGAGCCAATATTTTATCTGACTGCAGCAGACCTGGTAACAATTTGGCTACATGAGAGGTTAGAAGTACAGTTTAAAGGCTGGAAAATTGCCATCACAGAATTACAAAGGAGCTGAATAACTCAGCAAATAGAAAAACGGTACAACATGAAATGTAGTTAATATAAAACCATTTCATGAACAAACAGTTATGAATCGACTTAGACAGAAGAAATATTTCGGTAACTGCACGACGGAACACGAAATCAAATATCAAGTAACGGCTTTATACCGTTGAAGAAGCTTTTATTACGTAATTGTAGCTGATCATTAAGAATGAGGCCATCATTTCGAGAAGTTTAAAAATTTCTAATTCTTCGAGAACATCTAATCTACGCCCTTTCCTTTCAGTGTTCAAAATGTCGATATCGTGAATAGCTTTAGGTGCGTGGCCTGTAATCAGAAGGTGGTCAGCAAAAGACGAATTTTGGGTGTTAGTGCCATTTTTCTTTAAGGATATTCTTTGTAGCTGACTGTAAAGAAATGTCTTGTTTGTCCTGTGCAGTAAGAAGAGCAGGTGTCGCAAGGAATCTTAGAGACACCAGAGTTTTTCAAAGGGGAACAGTTCGATTTTAAATTATGAATAAAAATTTTTTTCCAACTATTATTGATTGAAGAGGTGTCATTACAGTTGTGTTTATTACGAAGAAGGCGTTGGATCAGATAGGAAATGGGCCCCAAGAAAGGAATTGAAAGAAACTTCTTCTTTAACCTGGGCTCTATGCTAGAGGTGCCGAGTGTAGTAAATCTTTTTCCACATTTATTTTTAGTGATGTTATCCACTATTAGTATTCGTTATTAACTGCTATCATTTTGATTACATAAACTTCTTCATCAATTTACACTACAGGCCAGTAAAATTGCTACAACACGAAGATGACGTGCTACAGACGCGAAATTTAATCGACAGGAAGAAAATGCTGTGACATGCAAATGATTACCTTTTCAGAGCATTCACGCAAGGTTGGCGCCGGTGGCGACACCTACAGCGTGCTGACATGAGGAAAGTTTCCAACCGATTTGTTATACACAAACAGCAGTTGACCGGCGTTTCCTGGTGAAACGTTGTTGTGATGCCTCGTGAAGGAGGAGAAATGCCTACCATCACGTTTCGGACTTTGATAAAGATCGGATTGTAGCCTATCGCGATTGCGGTTTATCGTATCGCGACATTGCTGCTCGCGTTGGTCGAGATCCAATTACTGTTAACAGAATATGGAATCAGTTGGTTCAGGAGGCTGATACGGAACGCCGTATTGGATCCCAATGGCCTCGTATCACTAGCAGTCGAGATGACAGGTATCTTATCCGCATGGCTGTAACGGATCGTGCAGCCACGTCTCGATCCCTGAGTCAACAGATGGAGACGTTTACAAGACAACAACCATCTGAACGAAACGTTCGACGACGTTTGCAGCAGCATGGACTATCAGCTCGGAGACCATGGCTGCGGTTACCCTTGTCACTGCATCACAGACAGGAGCACCTGCGGTGGTGTACTCAACGACGAACCAGGGTGCACGAATGGCAAAACGTCATTTTTTCGGATGAGTCCAGGTTCTGTTTACAGCATCATGATGGTCGCATCCGTGTTTGGCGACATCGCTGTGAACACACATTGGAAGCGTGTATTCGTCATCGCCATACTGGCGTATCACCCGGCGTGATGGTATAGAGTGTCATTGGTTACACGTCTCGGTCACCTCTTGTTCGCATTGACGGCACTTTGAACAGTGGACGTTACATTTCAGGTATGTTACGACCCGTGGCTCTACCCTTCATTCGATCCCTGCGAAACCCTACATTTCAGCACGATAATGCACGACCGCATGTTGGAGGTCCTGTACGGGCCTTTCTAGATACAGAAAATGTTCGACTGTTGCCCCGGCCAGCACATTGTCCAGATCTCTCACCAACTGAAAACGTCTGGTCCATGGTGGCCGAGCAACTGGCTCGTCACAATACGCCAGTCACTACTCCTGATGAACTGTGGTATCGTGTTAAAGTGGCATGGGCAGCTGTACCTGTACGCGCCATCCAAGCTCTGTTTGACTCAATGCCGAGGCGATCAAGGCCAGAGGTGGTTGTTCTGGGTACTGATTTCTCAGGGTCTATGCACACAAATTGCGTGAAAACGTAATCACATGTCAGTTCTAGTATAATATATTTGTCCAATGAATACCCTTTTATCATCTGCGTTTCTTCTTGGTGCAGCAAATTTAATGGCCAGTAGCGTATCTTTCGAGAGTGGAATAGAAGTAGCTCTGTAAATAGCAGAGTGAAAAAAAGCGTTCTTATGAGATGGTGGTGGCATAGAAAACGCAGGTTCGATCTGTTCTGTATCTGTTTCCTTACGAAAAACATTAAATGAGATTTTATTTTCTTCTACTGTAAGCGTTAAATCAAGAAAATTCAATTGAAGAGCCTCGTTTTCGAGTTCGCTGATGAAGGATATTTTCTCGTGAAGTTCATTGAAGAGATTGAAAATAAGGTGAATGCCGTCAACAGGGCGTTTTTAGATGACTCGAATATCATCGACATATCTGAAATAGGAGAGAATGCCTAGCGCTGTAGCTGAGAAACGCTTGAAGAAGTTAATGAAAATGTAAACAAGGATACGGGCTAACGGATTTCCCATAGCGAGACCGTCGGGCTGCTGATGCAATTATTATTAAATTCAAAGCAGTTGTATTTGACTACGATTGTAATGAGATTCATACAGTCAGTTATTTGTTCGTCTGAAATTTATTTTTTGAAATGGCGTAATTTTTTTTCCACGAGTGTGTTTCTTGTACGGAAACATTTGTATAAATATTTTTAATGTCTAGTGATAACAACTTGGTATCTGTGCTGCATTTTAAATCTTTTACTTTATGGATTAAGAAGTGACTATTGGGGATGGAATAATTGTTCTAGAAAGCAAACGATTTTTTCAGAGTTTCATGAAGAAATTTGGTTTCATCACGGTAAGCGCTATTCATAGAAATGGAGCGTATTGGATGGTTAGCTTTGTGAATTTTGAATTGAGAACGAAGAGATCCCAAATGCAAGAATCATTGACCAAGTAATAACAGACGTAGGTAACACTTTTGGGGAACAAGGCAGTTTGCAACAGATAATCAATTAAAATGTGCAACTCATTCTTCAGGAAAGAGGATTTATATGAGGATAGGTGGACCACTGAGGCTTGAAATTCATAATAGATTACTTTAATGTAAACTCAAAAATGAGAAATCAAGTACAGAATGTAAGAATGTACAGGGAACAGACACAGATTCATATCATTTCCTGCTAACAGGAAGTATATATTAATAGTCAAAAGGAAGAATTCTATGAAAAGAAACACAGTTCTTCAGGGGAAGTATTCAAAGTGTATTTGTTGCAGCAGGAAAGTGTTGGAAAACTTGACCAACATATATTTCGGCGGAATATGTTAAGTTCTCCAACATTTAGTGATTCAGAGATTGAATTGAATGGCATTAGGGATTTATTTAAAACTCACTGCTTGAAACAGTCGGAAGAGTGAGAAAAATCAAGAAGAAAGAGGTTAAGTATGTGGGACTAAGAGACAGGAGAAGAACACCAAGACTTTTGGGATAAACTGATTACAAACACCGAACAAGACATACATGGTTAAATGTCGGAAAACGTAATCGAAAAGAGAAAACGCTAGAATTGACGCAATCAATAAAGAATAATGGATAATACATTATAAAAAAACTACGGGATGATGAAACTGCTGCAACAAATAGGTGACATGTGACGTCTCAGTACAATGAGACAGTTGATTTAACAACATTAGACAACCTCCAATAGGTTTCAAAAAGCCTAACAAATTATAAATCTTGTGGCCAGACGAAATAAATGATGAACTTGTTATAGAGAGTCGATGTCTGACTTAAAGATTTTACTTTTATTTAAAGAATGCTGACGAAGTTAGTTAGTGTCTGCAGATTCAAAGACCGCAGAGATAACCTCTATTTAAAAAAAAAGGATTAAGAAATGCATGTAGCACTTACTGATGTGTTGATCGTTTAAATGTAGTTCATAAAATTTACTCAAAAATATTAAATAATAGCTTGAGAACAATGGCAAACGTATTTCTGGAAGAAGATCAAAGTGGCCGTCGGAAGGAACGCTTCGCAAACGATACTATTTTCTTTTTTGAAAGAATTTCAGGAAAACTAAGTGAAGTCAATCTAAAAACACATGTTGCTTTTATTGACTTTGAGAAATCTTTCGACTCGCTCATTAGAAACAGAGTAAGGACTGTAACGAAAGAAACTTGATATCTGAAGCACATTATACAGACAATAATCATAAACACAGTCTCAAAAACAGAAGAGATATTAATAAATGAAGATGTCGGGAAGGGATATAGGATGTCATTGACACCCTTTAAGATCTATATTGTGGATCTCATAAGAAAATGAAAGAGTGAGGTACATGAAGGTAAAAACAATGTAAACATTACGCCATATTATACAGTAGTAATACGGAATAATGATGTAAACATACAACATTTGGAGTATATATTCTATTAGCTAGGAAGACAATGCTACAATTTGAAAACATCCACTACTGAAACTTATGTTGCGGCTCGCTATGGGAGACTGGGAGACACTCAATCCAATCAAAAGTTGTTATTGAAGACAAGGGACTGCAACAATACTCCAGTTTCTGATATGTAGGCTGCAACATAATTTTGGACAACGATACTGATGAACAGAATAAAATCAACAAGTTACAGCATACATATGACACTATAAATAAAAAACATAAAGAACAAGATGAAGATTTATACAAAATTAAAGTTTCACAAAACAATGGCTGTGTCTGTTCTTCTCTCTCAATAAATCTTGGACTGAAAAAGTGGAAGAAAAAGGCAGCATACGGTCGTTTGAAATGATATTTCTAAGACTGAGATCATATGAGGAAAATTAAACGATGTTGCCTCCATTTCTTCCAGTATTCTCCCACTTCATCGTTTAAGTTAAACCAGCTGTATTATGTTCACCCGCCTCGTCGAGTTCCGATGTTATCTATAAGGACATTTTTACACTTTGTGAACACTGACACTCCTATAACTCTTCCTTGTCAGCTATAAGCCTGTACAGAGCGCGCCATTTAATTGTGTCGGCTACGTACCTGTGAAGAGCGAGTAACCACGTAGAGTGAGAATAGACTTCAGAATCTGTGTTTTTGCTGTTGTAGTCGTTGGAGACAGAGATAGAACGAAGACGGTGCCCGCCACTCTTTAATTGCGCCAGTTGTATCACCATGCTTAACATAAATGAACGGTTGATCAATACACGCCCTCCAGCCCTGATGAATTTTAATCGGTAAGCATGGAAAATCTGGTGATGTCAAATACTGGAGATGGAAAACCCTTCCACCACCACCAGGATTCGGATCTATTTTTGCCGTATCCGCTGCCAACAAAGAACACTGCGAAAGTGACCTCTGTGGCTATATACGAGTTGTTGCAACGATACAAAACCTATTTGGTAATATAATTAAAATTGGGATGCAAAGAGTTGTACCCTGAACGACAAACAAAAATTATGTTCCTTCTGTGTTTTTATTTTGACGTAGCTTTTATCTACAATGTAAGTGACGTCTATTTAATTTCTGTCTCTCTAACGTCAAGTACAACTGGCTCTCTTTACGCCTGATCTCTTCAATGGACATTGTTTATTACAAACATCGACAAAATTGGATGAATAATTGAAATTTTTGATATGGTAATTTTACTATAACCGACAGCCACACACAATGCGTTCGGCGATTTTTTGCCGCCGTGGCCGATCACGCGGCATTCGTTCACAAAAACGCAGGCCGTCGGTCATGTTCTGTGCTTTCAACTTCTCTCAGCTGAGCTTCAGTGAACTACTACACGCAATATTCACATTTGATCTAACACAGTTACTACATAATAAACGTCTTAACACGTATTCTTACGGAAAATACTTAATTTGGATAAGGCATTAAAATAAATTGCAAATCGAACTTTTTCACCGAAGCACAGCGTTGATTCTGGGTTCAATCCCAGGGAGAACACTGCCCCATTTTCCGTAGACAGTCGCACTTCCTACCTCTCACATGCTCCTGTGCATTTCGGATTCCAATCAGCAACATTAGCAGCAGATAATTTCATCAAGATCCGACGAGAGCAGCTGATCAATTACTGTGAGTTATCCCCTGCATAGAATTGACTAACTGTACGAACATCTGTTGCCAACTATGAAGGAGCAAATTTTGTTCCGCGTTTCTGAAATGATTGTGAGCGTGTTGATATTTCAAACTTGAATTATTATTTGCGAATTTTAGGTGACTTTACTGTCTCGATGTTTGAAAATTTACCTGCCTGAAAGAAATTTTATTTCTCTTCAAACTCAGATGCAAGATGTAAAAGTGAACTGAAATTTTAATATTCTTGTCAAATATGCTACTAAAGCTAAAGTATTGTTGACCAAAAATGCACTGAATTCATTTTGACTATAAATATTTCTTTAACTTTTTTAAATAGATGAAAGATTATTTTAAACAAATGACTTATAAAGAGGCGATCATATTGTTGTTGCAATAATAGTGCTCTGAAGGAGCGTATAACATTGTAATGTACGACGTATAAGATGACAAGTTTTGTCTTCATACTGTGTAGCAACACTGATATTTACATTTCCTTTAAGAAAGAGGAATGCTGGCTAAGGTAATCTAACTTCTTCTACATTGCTAGTAAAGTAATCACAAATTAAAATTACTGACTGGTGATTTTCTAAACAGATCTGATAGTTGTTGACACTGTACTTTTATTTGTCGTTACAAGTTGAGACTGACTGGCGGCTGGATGATGCATTCACGTTTCAGTATTGGTAGCCATTGTTACATGTACACCTTTGTGTATTTCGTCGTCACTACGCCCTGGCTAGGCGCACGCCACTTTGCATGTTAGGTCGGAAATACTAGCAGTCCGACCATTTACGTTACGCAGACGACTTACCCTATCATACAACCCAGCTGTCTTTGGTCTAGACGCCAGTCACATTTAAGTAACCAGTCTGAACACTGGTACACAGCAATGAGTCTCTCTCGCGTTAACAAATGAGCATCTGCCACAATTCGAAGTTTGACCACCTACGATAAATTGCGCTTTTTGTACGCGGTCCTGCCCATGCACAAGGCCATTCAACCCTAACGCTTGTGACTTGTTTTGTTGTTGTGGTGGTCTTCAGTCCAGAGACTGGTTTGATGCAGCTCTCCATGCTACTCTATCCTGTGCAAGCGTCTTCATCTCCCAGTACCTACTGCAACCTACATCCTTCTGAATCTGTTTAGGGTATTCATAACTTGTTTTATGGAATTAAAAACATTAAAACTAAGAACTAATCAGTCTGTAACATTTCAAAAAACAACTATTGAACGAGGTAACATAAAAATAAACTAACGCTAAATCACGGTAAGACTCAGTTTTTACAGTTTCTAACACATAATTCAACAAAACCTGACATTTTAATTTCACAGAATGGGCATATGATTAGTGAAACTGTTCAGATTTCTAGATGTTCAGATAGATAGTAAACTGTCATAGAAAGCCCACTTTCAGGATCTTCTTCAAAGACTTAATGCTGCCATTTTTTCGATTCGAAAGGTATCTGAAGTGAGTGATCGTTCGACTCGAAAATTAATCTACTTTGCTTATTTTCTTTCGCTTATGTCGTATAGTGCTATATTTTGGGATAACTCTTCTGAAAGGATATTTTTGGCTCAGAAACGGGTGGTTCGGGCAGTTAGTGGTGTAAGTTCACGAACCTATTGTCGACCCAAGTTCAAGAGTCTGGGTATTTTGACATTGGCCTCTAAATATGTAAACTCCTTGCCGTCAGTTCTTGTTAACAGTACTAGCTTTTTCCCAATAATAAGCAGCTTTCACTCAGTTAATACTCGACGGAAATCAAATCTGCATTTGGATCGGACTTGCTTAACTCATGTGCAGGAAGGTTTGCAGTACACTGCTTCATCCATTTTCAATAAGCTGCCACTCGAATTCAAAAATCTTAGCACTAATCCATGCGCTTTCAAATCGAAACTGAAGAGTTTCTTCATGGGTAACTTCTATTCTGTCGAGTGAAAAATTAACCTGATTCTTGTTGTATTCTTTATTATTTTTACTTAAACTTATGGCTTGATTTTTTTTGGATTCATAAACATTTTATTTTTATCTGTTATTGCTTTTATGTTGTAATATCATGTACTGACGCATTCCATGACCTTGGGGATTTGCTCCTCAATTTGATCCTACGGAACTTGAAGTGTAAATAAATAAAATAAATAGTTAACAAAATTTCTATTCAGTCCATCGATATTTTCACTTGAAGTACACCTTACCTTTAAGTGTCATGGCTTCCGCTGGTGCGAGCATGGACAGTATGAGAAATTTCTTGAACTCAAGACACATATTATGAAAAATTTCGACTCAGAGCCATGTAACGTTACGGTGTCTCGAACCATTTGGCTCAAACTGAAACAGATGATAGTGGGTCCAAAACCGATTATATTTAAATACGGAATCAATGATCGGAAATGCATATTTGTTGTGTTAAGGACATGTGCGGGGTATACCACATAACAATAACGTAGCTCATAGTAACTGTCGAAAGTAATAACAGCCAGTCTCAGTGTAACCATGGATGTGGTGCGTGAAGTTCTGCTGCACTTTCTCAAAGACGCTTGGTGTTCGCAAACAGATGTGGTTTCAAAATGTTGGTGCACCAGCTCACTTTAATGTTATTCTTGGCTGCACTTGAACAACACATACCTGCATCGTCAGCTCCTGTCCCATGGTCAGCAGGATCGACTGATCCCACACGTGTAGACTTTCCTTTGGTGTTACGTCAAGAAGTTGGTATATGAAACACAAGTAGAAGCGGCTGAAAAACTGCTTGCTAGGGTCCACCCTACCTGTCCCATGGTACCACAGACACCAGGGATCTTTGAGACAGTAAGGCAGAACTTCATGCGCCGTTGCCATGCATGTATTTAGAATTTCTGCTGTCACTTTGAACAATTACTATGAGCTATGTATTTGTTTTGCGGTGTAGGCTGTGTGTGACCAATAAATATGCATTTCCAGCCATTGGTCCCCCCTCCCCCTCATTATAGTCAAATGTGGACCCGCTATCACCTGTTTCAATTTGACACAAAAGTTTGAAACATAGAAACATTGTTTCGCTATAGTTTATTTCCTGGAGGACAAATTTACATAGTTATAATTCAGTTTTTCAATCATTTCTTTATTTAACTTCACATTTGTGTATTTGTTTGGTATTACGTTGCTATTTGTCCGGAAAAGTATTAAACGTTGATAGAAGCAGAGATGATTAATGACATACTGTGCGAACTGGCGATAGAAAGAAAAGCATTTCTGAAGAAGAGAAATTTGTTGACATCAAATAAAAATTTGAGAGTTGGGAAGTCTTTTCCGACGGTATTTGGAGTGTAGCCTCGCACAGTGAAACAATTCAAACAAAATATTTTGAAATTTGGTGCTACATGAAAATGCTGAAAATGGGGTAGGTGCAAACGATAAAGTGCCACTGAATGTAATGGAGAAGAAAAAAAATAGGGCACAATTTGATCAAAAAAAGGGATTTGTTGGCAGGATACATCCTGAAACATCAAGGAATTACTCAGGTTGCAGGTAAGTGTGGGTTGGTGGGACGGGAGAGGAAGGATTGCGCACGGAGAGGCCAAGATATGATTATGACACACAGGTTCAAATTGAATTAGGTTGCAGTAGTATGCAGCGATGTAACGACTTTGATAAGATATTCTTCCGCGGAAAACTGTACCAAACTAATCTTCAGAATGAAAAACACAACAACAATAGCCACAGCAGCAGCAGGAATAACAGCATCTGTAACAACAGCAGCAGCAGCAAGAATGTTATTGTTTTACACTATGTCGTGATTTTATTCCTTTATACTTTTTTCGTGGTAAATATGCTATGGTGCTTTATCCCTGCGACCATTACTATGTCATTTTGTTGACTACTGACACCCTAATATCTGATACTACAAAATACATGAGACGAAGAGAGAGATTTGGCCTGTGTAAACAATAAAATAAATACATAAAGTGATCCTTCTGTATGTTAATATTTAATTGTATTTTTAGGGCCCTTTGGCTTTGATGCTGGGGTAAATGTTATAGCCGACAGTACGCTCGTCGTCGGTGTGAGCTGAAGTAATTGAAATAGTGACAAGAAATACCGCCCATTAATGTCAGGAATTACCTGCTTTCCAAACTCACATCTATGACCATCTTGTACCCGTTAAATTCATATGTTAAGCTGACACACTAGGGCCGTGCATTCGAACGTTGAGCGTGCCGAGTTTCTGACGTCTTAGCGTGGAAAAAGCACGTTGTAGAGTCTTTCCGAACGTGCAGAGCTATATCTAGCGTGTCTGATATTCTGAATGTGCGTTTGGAAGTAGACCAATGAGATGGAAGAACGCAACGTAAGTAACCACGCACGTCATTTCTCTCCAGCACAGAGTCGTACTGGCTTTCAGTTGAAGCCCATATGTAGGCTGTATTGTATATTCCGTTTCTAAGCATCAACAAATGTAGAATCTCTCGAAAACCCATCGTTAATTGTGTGATTTGTTCTAATAAAACGACGGGAATGTTATTATGGTGGTTAAAGAACTTAACTTGCGTTTTATGAAAGTATGCTGTTTCAGGGCAACGGTACATTAAGCATCCACCGAAAAAAGCATTGCTCTTTGTACGATTTGTTATAAGAAAATGTCAGTTATTAAAGTATCTATGATTAAGGCTTTCAGGTGATGATAAGATGCGAATCATTGTTGCGTAAGACGTGTATATTTCTATTGTCTATTGTCAAATCACAATTTATGAAAGATGTTTATATTTTATTAATAGGATTAAGTAGGAATAATTAATATTTGTCATGTTGGAAATAATTGTGGTAGCAGGGAATGTCTGCACCACAGTATTGTTGATATAACTTTAAAAAGGGCGGGAGAAACCGCGTATGGATACATTTTAAGAAAAGAGCGGAAAAGACCGCGCATTGATACGTTTTGTAATGGTAGCAGGGATTGTCTGCACCAAAAAAGCATTGTTGGCAGGAGAGACCGCACTTTAGCGTTCGTAGGAAGTCAGTAGTAAGCGAGATGTGAAGCGAGTCGGTAGCAGGTCTGATGCGAGAGGCTGAGAGGAGCGATGTGCCTGCCAGTCACTAGCTATGATTTACAAGAGATTATAAACCGATGTACAGAGACATCAGCTAACTATTATAATAAAAGGAACTAATATTAAAATTAATTTTTTGAGAAACTCAAGACTACTGAAGGTATGTTTGCGCATTGCTAGTTGTAAGACTATTGTAAAAAGTAAGTCCCATTTGAACGTTTGTAAAATCATTTCATTCAGAACATAATTACCTTTTGCCAGCAATATTGCATTTCCAATTATAATCCATCCCAAAAACCATCAACGTCAAACTTTGCAAAATTTTATTGTTGTCAAGAAAAAGTTTAACTATGGATTCGTAATTTCAGTCAAATTAATTAAAGAATAACGTCAGCTTTGGTAATAAATACAGCCACTTATTACGACAGCCCACCAGCAGCTAATAGAGTATAGTAAGACAGAGTAAGTATATTCATGTCGCAGTTCGATGTAGCAGTCAGATGGCGATCCAGTAACAGTAAAAAAGGTAAGGAACAGTTTTGGGTTATTGCAGATAACGACTGAGGGCCACGACGACGACACATTCTATGTTTCGTCGAAATAATCAGAAAATCACTTTTAATAAGCAGCAATTAAATTTGTATGCGAAGGTAGAGAAAGAGAATAAATTTCAAAGGGAAGATTTCATTTGTTATTATTAAGTAAGAGATAGAAATCCTAAGGAAAGGTTTCATAGTTTATTGTAAAAGGGAAGGTTATCAATAACAAAAGAGATATAGAGGAGACGGGAAGGTTTCAATGTCAGTTAATAAAGTATCTATGATTAAGGCTTTCAGGTGATGATAAGATGCGAATCATTGTTACAAGTCATTCACTGTTGGTATAACGTAACAGGCAGCGTCGTAGATTTGTGCTGATTCAAGTGATGTATTGCTGGTTCGGGTCTCACTGGATCCGAATACTTCTTTTTACTTAACTTCGCCTTTTCTAATAGTTTCTGATACTTTCCAATTTTTTAATAAAAGTATATTATATAGTATTCGATGTTATGTAAATATAACTTAGTTAGTTACATGTGCCATGGATCGGTTTGCACGATAGATCGTAATGATGTGGAGCTAGTCATTTTGTATTCACATCGCTAATTAATTTGTACATAAGTTACAGTCTGAACTTTTCCGAGTCTTTTACAATTTATTTTTAATTTATTTTTTTATTACAAAAAGAAAAAAAATTTAGTAATTCCTAACCACCACCTGTTACACATTACACGGATAGAAATACTACGGAATAGGAGTTATCAAGGAGAAACACTCTCAGTTTATTTTAAAATTTTGCTTTGCTGTCTGTCAGAAATTTTGTATCATTTGGTAAGTGGTCAAAATCTTTTATTACAGTATTGTGCACCCCTTCTTATACTAAAGACAACCTTAATGTAGAGTAATGAATAAGTTTACGCTTTCTGAGGAGTGAGATTGTTCGATTGCCTTAATGTACAAGACAACTTGCGCCATTTGCGTCGCAGCAAGATATTTTGCATTTTCTTGTTTTATGTTCTGTGTTTTTCACCTTGTAAATATTGTGTTGCCGAATAGGAACAGTGTGCAAATAAGAAGGATCTTAGGGTTTCAATAAAAAGTGAGAATGATGAATTATTTTTTATCTTATTTGGAGAACTAGTGTAAATTTGTATCTCACTTATTTGTAATAAAACTTCTGAAATCCTCTATCCTTACTGACTAGACATTGTACTTTCCTTTTTTCCTGGACACGCGGGGTAGCCGTGCGATCTGAGGCGTCTTGCTACGGTTCGCGCGGCTTCCCTCGGGCATGGGTGTGTGTGTGTTGTCCTTAGTGTAAGTTAGTTTAAGTTAGATTAAGTAGTGCGTAAGCCTAGGGACCGATGACCTCAGCAGTTTGGTCACATAGTCCTTACCACAAATTTCCAAATTTCCTGTTTGCCTTAGAATATGCCTTTATGGATACTGAAGGTTTAATTTAGAGAAGAGAGATAGAAGAACGTGGGTAGCGTATGGGCAAAAGACGAAATGTGCGTTTTAATAGAGCCTACGTAGGAATTTTTTGCTCGTACATTTCGTAAACAGTGTGATTTGTGTGCCAGATAAGACGATAATTGCCGCTGGAGTGCGCTGCGATAGCGTATATTATGTTGAGGCTGACGTACCGTATACACAAGTCGCATCATTTCTGAGCGTTCGGCAGGACGTTGGACTGCACGCTCAACGTTGACGTAAGCACAGTGATTGTGCCGACGGCTGTAGTAATGTTAACGCTTAATTAACGACGTTTACCGCTTCTGTTATTGATTAGTGCAATTGGTATATTTTTTCACATTAGTCTGGAATAACTCACTGCCCCATATGCTTGAGTCCCCTCGTCCAGCCAGATGGACGTTACTTCTCTATTTTTCTTTAAGTGCAATTACAGCTGTCTCTGGATTTTTTCTCAGTGATATTTGGTTTCTGCTGTTGGCTACACTGAGATGTTCCGCTCATTGTGTCATGGCAGCGCAAAGAAGTGACCTGTAAGAGTCTTCTTCCATTTCGTTGATATGACGATTGTGAACTCGTGGACTGTGTACGGAAAGGATCAGCAGGCACTTGGTGCTAGCATGAAATATATCTTGGGTCTACTGGATTTTAGGATTTATATTGGCGAATCCGTGAGTTCAGCTGAAATTCTAGCACGACAGGAGGTTTACTCTTCAGACTGAATCTGAATCTCGTGCTATAACTCCTAGGAAACGCGCAGAGATACGTCAAGTTCCAAATACGGATGTTAGGAAAAGGGAGAGTAGATATTTGTCTCTCTGCCCAATTACAGACAAAAATGAATGGATGTGCTGTGAAGCTAAAACCAAATTGATATGCTCTGAATTCCGAATATATTTGTGTTTCACTAATGAGAGAAAATGTTTCTTTGACTTTCATAAATGGAAACTGATTGCGATGTACTACCAGAATTTCAGATTAACTGATGACTGAAACTGCTTGTCGTGTGTCACTCATTTGTAGTACTCTGTAAGTAATGTATCTAAATGTCAAAATTTATTAATAATTAATAAATGTTAAAGATAGTTGGTCCAATGTTTCGTGTTGATGGGCTCTGAAAAGAACTGTTTCTGCTGGACTGTACACTATGCTTCAAACAACACCTTCTTAACTTAGCTCAAAAGTTGAGGACTCGAAACAACACCCTCCATAGGCTATGCGGAACTACCTGGGGATCTTCAGCAACCACCCTGCGATTTTCTGCTCTGGGCTTGGTGTACTCAACTGCTGAGTATTGTGCACCTGTTTCGATGAACAGTCATCATACAAGACTTGTTGACACAGCTGAATATGACAATGCGCATAATATCTGGCGCAATCAGATCTACTCCAGTTTATTGGCTTCCACTGTTAACCGGTATAATGCCTCCTAATCTACGCAGATGTACTGCCCTTATGAGAGAATTCCACAAGATCTCCAGGAATTCTAACCTACCCTTGGCTACCGATCTGCCACTTTTAAATCGTAAGAGACTGAAACCACGCTATCCAACTCTGTGCGATGCTGCTGACATGGTTGCTAAGGATTTCAAAGCTCTTGAAGAATTGAAAGGTAGGTGGAAATGAGAGACACATGTGCGCCTGCGTGGCATCTTTTCAGGTGCTAAACTTTCAAGTGGATTCGACCTACCACCTGGACTACTCTCAACAGAATCCGTACCGGCCATGGCCGATGCAGGGATGCTCTCTTTAAGTGGAAGAAGCTGCCTAATCCAGCCTGTGACTGCGGGGATCCTTACCAGACTGTTCACCACATTTTCAGTGATGCAGGATTCGAGCCTTTCACGGTGCTCAAGAGGACTTCCTGCTAGCAAATCCGGATGCAGTGCGCTGGATTGAAGGACTGGATATTCAGTTGTAAAGACCAACTTAAGTTTCTTGTGTGTCAATATGTACATATGTATACGCAATTTAATTTTATGATATATTAGCCATACGCTAAAGAATAATAAAAATAAACTATTAAAGACTAATTTGTCTTAGCATTTTCATGCCCATATGCCATAAATAGTTGTTTTGAGTCCGAGTTTCTAGCCGGTTGGACATAGGAAAATTTCTATCCAGTTGAGCAGTAACGAAAACCTACCATTACAATGCTCATTTATGACACCCTTACGGAACGCTCTTATCGGAAGATAAATGAAAAATTTTGCTTTGTTTTCATTTAAGGCAGCAGTGGAGAGATGGTTACGACATACAACTGCGACGCTTCCTCATCGACGAGAAAGGAAGAAGCGAAAACACGGAGCAGCAGGTGGCGTTTCGCAGCGGGTGCGCGAGACTGCATATTCATGGCGGCAGTGAGCTCCCTCCCACGCACTGCGCGGGGGCGGACGTGCAACTTTTCCCGCGACGTGGGCGTATGCTGCCATAACTGGTAAGCAGCGTTCGAGGTTCCGTATCAAGCACCGGGGACCCGGCGAAGTGGAGGACTCGCGTTATTGGATCACTCGTCACGTCCCTCTGGCAACAAGGAGTGAAATTTGAATACGTTTCTTCGCCTCGGGACTCCCGCCGCCTGCTGCGTGAATTATGAGCTCAGCTACTGAAGAAGAAGTCGCGGCAGTAGAAACTTGGCGAGGAAGCGTTGCCCGGCTTGCTAGCGGCGATGGCTACGCCCGGAAGGTCGCATTCATCCGCTGTTCTCGTTTGTGTCTGTGCTTGCAAGGGTAACTGCCACTTACCAAGTCTTGCATAAAAATCCTAATCTTCTGTATAATTTCTTTTATTCAAGTTAAAACAGTCTAGCCTCTGCCTTCCTCGATGTAGTGGAAGGTAGGATAGTACAGAATTTTTAAGATTTTTCGAAATTGTAACGTTTACTGAAGATTGTAATGGAACATTTTCCACACGACACACTATTATAATAAATTACGTAATAGAATTATAAAACACGGTGCCATAAGAATACAGGTTCGTTGATTTGTTGATATTTCTTCCACTTTTTCCCTTTGGGTTATTTTTAACTTCTAGAGCTTTGGTTCGGACGTGAAATCGTAACATGTTCAAAAAGTCATTTTGGTTGAAAAAAAGTTTTATTTGGACCGTAAAATAAGAGCGCTAACATTAAAAATACAGTGGGAATTTCGCTGTTAAGTGGAAAGTAGAGAGCAGACATGTGGAAATGGTACAGTGAAGGACTCTACTAGAGGAAGGCTGGTCTGTCTATGGAAGACATAGCTATCCAGTGTTAGAGCTGTGGTTCATAATCTTCTGAGACTATTCCACTTCTCCTGAGCGTAATCGAGTACTAGTTAGTACGTGTCCCTTCCCCCCAGCCTTGTCCTTCCTTGTTATCAAGATTAGCACCTTTAGATAACGTTTAGATAACCTTTGAAATAAAAAAAAGTTCTTCGAAGGTTTTAATTTTAAAAATAACGAGTGATAATTGATACTTAGTTTTTTAGATGTCTTAGTAACCCCGAAGTAATGAGTCAATGAGACGACTGCTACTGCTTATTTCTGACAACTTTTTTACAGAATGATGACGCAATTCTCTGTGTACTAGGGGTGCTACCTGTAACTCTTTCGCAGAAGAGAAAGGTATGCACACTGAGTGGTAGACACCTGTTACAAGACATGCTTCCTCTGCACAACTTTCCTCCTACCGACTCACTGCACTCCCATTGAAAATCAACCAAATTAAAATGCTTGCACAATACTTAGCCCTACTGTCTGGAACCAGATCGCTTCATTCCTCGACTCTTTACTTCTGAACTGACAGGAATAAGAAGACCTTGGGTTACCAAAGTTTTGTATCTGACCACTGGTACTAGTCCTAGTACTACTACTACTACTACTACTACTACTACTACTAGTCATAAAAATAATAATAGTAATAACACAGTGTAGCCCCTACAGCAGTGTAGCAGCCACTACATAGTTACCGTTATGTTGTACTGTCAATTACTGCGTTTATTGTTGCGAAATGAATAATGAAGACATTTCTGCTTTATTTTGGGAACCACGTAAAATTTAGAGAAGGCATTTCCATCAGATATTTAAGCACATCTGATGTATTTGTCTCAGTTTTATTAGCTTAGATGCTTGGTGCAAAGTACAAAGATTTGTGTGTAATGTGTACAATCTGAGGAACATGTTCATACATTTATTGCACAAACAGTAACCCTTATTACACTGTGTCGTACGTTAATTTGGAAAAAAAAGTCATAATTGGTGACTTTTGTAATCAGTATTATAATCTTATGAAAGGGTGATAATAGCAATAACCTATTGGAAATAATTTATTTTCGTGACTGAAACACAACTGAACCCTTTCGTTTTTGCTCCTCACAAAATTACATTTTACTGCTCAGCGGGTAATTACCCTGACGTTGGGGACCACTACTTTAGAGTTACAGTTTCAAAGAGCTTCGTAAGAGCTGCGATCAGATAAGGCTAGAAGGGACAGCTGACATTCCTTGGGAATACCTAAAATCGATGGACAAAGTTGTATGAGAGTCAAGAGGTACCATCAGGTTTTCAGAAAAATATCATCTACACAATCCCAAAAACAGCAAGGGCAGGTAAATGTATGAATCATAGTGCAGCCAGCTGAAGAGCTCATACATTCACGTTGTTGACAAGAATTACGTAAAAAAGAACGAAGAAAAAAAACTTAGGGTACGCTGGTTTACGATAATTTTGGGTTTAGGAAAAGTAAAGGCACAAGAAAATGAGTCATGACGAAGCGATTGAGACGTTACCTAAAACTTTTCAGCTGAGGAGTTGTTCTATAAACAGCATTCCAAACGATCAAACGAAATGCATTTTTATCTGGTGTTACACGAACAATGGCAATGCGAGGCTCTGTTTAAAAGGAATAGTTCCATTTGGTCACAGGATTGAGCCGTGCATGTCTACATTCATGCCCCGCAGCTAATTCTCAGCCAACAGTAATATGTAACTGCGATCACGCAGTCAAATAGTCTACTAATTGGCTAGAATGTCGAATTAATAAAATACACAGAAATACAATATAAAGGTTAAATATATAATTTAATACAAAGGATTCTATTTCGTTGAATAATGATAATTCATGAAAGTACATCTCGTCTAAACAGATACTGGTCCTATGATATTCATTTACACACATCAAAAAAAGTTTTGTATCACCTCTGTTCCGAGAGTTTCGGAATATGTACAGAAAATTGGAATGGAGATTAACATAAAAATCATTTCCTCCCATTTTATTGCTAATGAAAACCACACCTTGCATGTTGTACCACAGTACAGCGAGACCTTCACAGGTGGTAGTCAAGATTTCTGTAGACACCGGTGCATTTAATAGCCAGTAGCACGTCCTCTTGCACTGATACATGCCTGTACTCGTCGTTGCATAGTATCCACAAGTTCACAAGTTCATCAAGGCATTGATGGTCCAGACTGTCCCACTCCTCAACGGCGATTCGGCGTAGACCCCTCAGAGTGGTTGGTGGGTCTCGTCGTCAGTAAACAGCCCTTTTCAATCCATCCCAGGTTTGTTCGATAGGATTCATGCCTGGAGAACATGCTGGCCACTCTAGTCGAGCGATGTCGTTATCCTGAAGGAAGTCATTCACAAGATTTGCACGATGGGAGCGCAAATTGTCGTCCATGAAGACGAATACCTCGCCAATATGCTGCCGATATTGTTGCACTATCGGTCGGAGGATGACATTCACGTATCCAACAGCCGTTACGGCGCCTTCCATGACCACCAGCGGCGTAAGTCAGCCCCACATAATGCCACCCCAAAACAGCAGGGAACTTCCATCTTGCTGAACTTGCTGTCTAAGGCGTTCAATCTGACCGGGTTGCCTCCAAACACGTCTCCGACGATTGTCTGATTGAAGGCATATGTGACACTTATTGGTGAAGAGAACATGATGCCAATCTTGAGCGGTCCATTCGTCATGTTGTTGGGCCCATCTGTACCGCGCTGCATGGTGTTGTGGTTGCAAAGATGGACCCCGCCATGGACGTCGGGAGTGAAGTTGCGCATCATTCAGCCTAGCGTGCACAGTTTGAGTCATAACACGACATCCTGTGGCTGCACGAAAAGCATTATTCAATATGGTGGCGTTGCTGTCAGGGTTCCTCCGAGCCATAATCCTTAGGTACAGGTCATCCACTGCTGTAGTAGCCCTTGGACGGCTTGAGCGAGGCATGTTAACGACAGTTCCTGCCTCTCTCTATCTTCTCCATGTCCCAACAACATCGTTTTGGTTCAGTCCGAGACGCCTGGACACATCCCGTGTTGAGAGCCCTTCCTGGCACAAAGTAACAATGCGGACGCGATCGAACTGCAGTATTAACCTTCTAGGCATGGTTGAACTACAGACAACACGAGCCGTCTACCTTCTTCCTGGTGGACTGACTGGAACCGATCGGCTGATGAACCCCTCCGTCTAATAGGCGCTGCTCATGCATGGTTGTTTACACCTTTGGACGGGTTCAGTGACATCTCCGAACGGTCAAAGGGACTGCCTCTGTGATAGAATATCCACAGTCAACGTCATCTTCAGGAGTTCTGGGAACCGGGGTGATGCAAAACTTTTTTTGATGTGTGTAGTTCAGAGCTCAGCACGGTGATTTACAAATTAGCACATGTGAGGTAACGAGTATGAACTCATACTCTATCTATTCTCAGTTCCATTATACAATCGGATACAGCGTATC
The DNA here is from genome assembly GCF_021461385.2 of Schistocerca piceifrons. Taxonomy (NCBI): domain Eukaryota; kingdom Metazoa; phylum Arthropoda; class Insecta; order Orthoptera; family Acrididae; genus Schistocerca; species Schistocerca piceifrons. The sequence continues at coordinate 1,162,927,990 of NC_060138.1, read as the reverse complement.
GTAGTGGCCGTTCACCGCCCAGAGTCAATCACCCAGGCGACCAAATAAGTGAGTCACCTCAAGCAGATGTGCCTCCTCCAGAACAAACATAAAAATGCCCGCTTCCTTGAAAACGTTAAAGTGTCGTAGCAGCCGTTCACTGCCCAGAAACTCTCACTCACTCGACCGAAAAAAATTACTGTATCACAAGCAGGTCTACCTTCTTCAAGAAGGACTGTATAAGTGCCTTCAAAAGTTTTATAGCGGCCTACACTGCCCAGAATATATCATCTACACGATCATATACCACACAGTACCTCAGGTAGGTCTGCCTTCTTCAAGAATGCATTACAAAGTACCCTCCATCTTTGAAATATAGCCTAAAACTGTCGACAATAGCTCTCTTGAGCGAACCATCCGAAAAAAATCTCTCTCCATTTGACTCGAATGGTGTTCAGCCGCTGCCTGCTTCTCCATTGGCTGAAGGCCATCCCCACCAAAAGTACATCGTTCTTAAGTTCTACAGACATGATGTGACTCAGCTTGAACACTTGCCACACTAAACTAATATGTAAAAACAATATTTACTAAAAGAAATATTGTAAACATTCAGTCACATTCAGACCATTCACAAATATTACAAATAAAGATTTGGTCATAAATAAATAGGCTAATATTTTTGCGCAAGTGCCCTCACATTAAATGACAACAAATTGTCTTTAAAAACTGTTGAAACAATTATTTGCTGTGATTGATACAAATGCCTTTTGGTTCTCATTTCAATACTGGTGTCAATTGACATATTCAACGGACCGCTTCTTAAACTACCATGCTTTTGTATTAGCACTTGTAATCAATAGTTAAATACATAGCTGGCAAAATAGTAACATGTTCATTAATTAATAAAATAAATTAGTATCAGAAGATATGAGGTATTAATGTTACAATCATTTACTGTGGTATTGTCGTTATAGATGCATCGATTTCTGTTATGATGGCTACAGTGCGAGGCTATCATGTGAGATATAGTTTGTTGAAACTGCATCAAGTGTTGAAAGTTTTTAATTCAGAGGTTTATTGTGAAATGTTTAGTCAGTGTCAAATATTAACTTCCATAGTTTTAGATTCTGTCACTGGATGTCTCTCATTTTTCTGAACTTGTAGGTGTATTCAGAGTTGCTTTATTTGACTGTGATTTATTATAGATTTTGTAAGAGTTGCAACTCAGCTATCTTTCAGTCACGCTGCCTGTCTTCATACCTGACTGAGCCATGCTGTTCTTTTAGCTGCACCGGCTGTAGCACACCCTCAGCCATGAGGCTGAGCTGCACAAGCAAATCACCTCATCTTGTAGTTAGGTGACCAATGAATTCCACATGAGCGTAACATTACACAGTTGGTAATGGGCCCAAAACGTAAGCACAATCAAGACATCTCGTTAGGTTTCGTCTATTTAGAAAAATTTTTCAGCACTGCAAAATGCTGCAATATGATAGAAATCTCAGGAAAACAGGTTTAAACTGTATGGAAGGTTGGATAAATACAATATGTAATAGATAAATACAATATATAGACAAGCCAAGAGGAATAATTAGAAATGGAAGACCAAGAATGAAGTACTTGGAAGAGAAAGAATGTAGTACAGGGATGCTGTCTTACTCCCCTGCTGTTCAGTCTACGCATCGAAAAAGCAATGACGGAAATAAAAGAAGACTTCAAGAATGGGATTGAAATTCCGAGGCAAATAATATCAATGATGAGATTCGCTGATGACATTGCCATCCTCAGTGGAAGTTGAGATGAATTACAGAACCCACTGAATGGAATTAACAATATAAAGGTCAGACACTATGCACTGATAGCAGTAAGTAGTTGTAATGGAAGTGAGATTAGTGATAAACGTAGCAGGAAAGCTGGTGACATCGAAGTAGATGAAGTTAGGGAATTCTGCTACCTTTGTAGCAAAGCTCTCCTGAGAACCTTGCTAAGCCATGTCTCCGCAATATCCTTTCTTTCAGGAGTGCTAGTTCTGCAAGGTTCGCAGGAGAGCTTCTGTTAAGTTTGGAAGGTAGGAGACGAGGTACTGGCAGAAGTAAAGCTGTGAGGACGGGTCTTGAGTCGTGCTTGGGTAGCTCAGTTGGTAGAACACTTGCCCGCGAAAGGCAAAGGTCCCGAGTTCGAGTCTCGGTCCGGCACACAGTTTCAATCTGCCATGAAGTTTCAAATCATCAGTTCTGCTTTCAGGCTGATGGGGTCGCAATGGTACAGTCAAACATCAGGCAAGGAATGACTTCCTTACTCGTATGGCACATTTCAAAATCATCTAATATCCGGGCGTGATTACTGCAGGTAGACATTGCGTTTCAAGTAGCATGTGAAACAAACATTTGCAGTCAGACTGAATTCAGAACTATTAATTGTTTTGATTTCATGCTTGACGTCGTATATCAAATGAAAAAAGAAATATTTTTTTGTAATTTTTTCATGAGGTGAGGTTCAACAGCCGTAAAATATTGTATCAAACTGCATTTTAACCATCAGCCGTTTATGTCCCATTAGTCATCTATCGGTTTCGGTTGTTAACTTTGATCCAGGATGTAGGAGTCGTTCGTCTTGTTTCTCCTGTGACTTCTGTATAATTGACATAAAATTTGACTATCAGTATTCTAAGACAAATTGGTTGTACAACTGTGGATAATTTCGATATGGTTCAGCTTCAAAAGAATATGGGATGTTTTTAACTAATCGTTGTATCCCACATCCTGGATGATTGTTAAGAACTGAAACCGGTAGATGACTAATGCGATGTCTTTAACTATTCTGTTGCCGCGCGGGATTAGCCGAGCGGTTTAAGGCGCTGAAGTCATGGACTGTGCGGCTGGTCCCGACGGAGGTTCGAGTGTGTGTTTGTTGTTAGGATAATTTAGGTTATGTAGAGTGTAAGCTTAGGGACTGATGACCTTAGCAGTTAAGTCCCATAAGATTTCACACACATTTGAACATTTTTGAACTAATCTGTTGTACCCTAGATCCAAGATCATGGATAATAACCGGAACCGGTAAATGATTAGTGGGACAATAAACAGCTGATGCACTTTATAAAAATATTTTTTCGTGAGATGTAATTAGAAATTAACAATTTTCGAAGCTTCTCCTTTACTTTTACTGTGAAGCTTTGCTTCTTGCCAAATTCCATGATTCAATGTCAACGGGTGTACCCTATAAGTTTTGAGAGTGAGTTTGCAAGTATCTAAATGTGTGACTGCTTTTATTATGAAACTGGTATAGGCATGCGTATTCAAATGCAAGGATATGTAAACAGGCAGAATACGGAGCTGCGGTCGGCAACGCCCATGTAAGACAACAAGTGTCTGGCAGAGTTGTTAGATACGTCACTGCTGCTACAATGGCAGGTTATCAAGATTTAAGTGAGTTTGGACGTGTGTTATAGTCGATGCACGAGCGATGAGACACAGCATCTCCGAGTTGGCGATGAAGTGGGGATTTTCCCATACGACCATTTCTCGAGTGTACCGTAAAATATCATGAATCTGGGTTTGGTTTGATTTGATTTGATTTTAACAGGGAAGCTAAAACAGCTTAGGTCTAGCCCGCCACTGCCCGCACTGAAACTAAGTTTATTGTGCGGTATCGCTCCCTGTACATCTAGCAAAGACAACCAATGTTCTTAAATAGCGTAAGAAGTCCCTCTACCAGATTTTTATTGGACACAATTTCTTCAGGTCCGGTTGTCCCGAAGATTCTGTATCTTTTACTCTCCAATGCCATGCATTCGAGGATAAGGTGTGATGCAGTTTCTTCACCCTCATCATAGATCCTACTTTAGGGTGTGTTTTTTAATTCCCATGGGTGGTCATCAGTCCAGTCATGAGTTTGATCTCTTTCCTGTTCAATCCCAGGATTAGAGAGCGTCTTTTAAAACATGGCTTGGGCATCATTACCTTACCATGTTTTTATTTATGGACTTTGGTCCAATATCCTACGTGCTGTTTCCTAAGCCATTTCCGTAGTTCTAAGTTGATCATAACCTTGGTGATTGTCAGGACTGGTTCGGGTCCAATAAAAGGAGTTGTTGTCCCCATTCTAGGCAATCTGTCGGCTTGTTCATTGCCACAGATCCCTGAGTGGCCAGGGAGCCACACTAGGTTTACCCTATTGCTTCCCCCTAGTTCCACCAGAGCCTTGTGGCATTCTGCAACAATCTTAGATCTCGTTGCAGGCGCTGCCAGTGATTTCAGGGCTGCATGGCTGTCTGAATACATGTAGATGCTAAGGTCCTTGTAGCACCTACGCATATTCTCCTCCACACATGCCCCGATTGCAGTAATTTCAATTTGGAATAGGGAGGCCAGTTTTCCTAGAGAGATGATGCCCCCTAGTCTTGGCTGCACCCCGTACACCCCTCCCCAACGCCTTGGTCTATTTTCGACCCATCAGTGAACCAAACAACGTCCCCTTTACGGTGTCGAACTGTTTTTCCCACTGCTCCCTGCTTCCAATTATTATATTGTAAGACTTGTCGAAGCAGTTGGGAGTTATTATATAGTCGGCAGGCATTTCCCCAGCCATTACTATATTTACCTCACTTACTGTGTTAGTGTGAGAATCTGGATATCCGAATGAGACGCAGTTTTTGCCAGTTTTAAGTCTGTGTGCTCCGGCTGCTGCCTCCGTCTTGACCCAAAGGTGTAGTGGAGGCATGTCCAGCATGGCTTCCATTCCAGCGATCGGTGTGCTGCTAATTCCACCTGTTATGGCTAAGCAGGCTAACCTCTGCACCTTAGGAAGATCCATAGCTGCAACCAGCTGCTCTACCTTCTTCCACCACACTACAGCCCTGTAGGAAATTCTAGGTCTGATCACTGTGGTGTATATCCAGTGCATGCCCCTGGGGCTCAGGCCTCAGTTTTTGCCACAAGCCCTTCTAGTAATCACTAGAGTACTTTTAGCCTTGGAGCAAATACTGTTAATGTGAGGGGTCCATGTTAGCTTCTCATCTAAGGTTACCCCTAGACATTTCACTATTCCCTTCACAGGTAGAGTTTCATCGAAGAGCTTTAGATTCCAACTTGGGTGTTGAATATGTCTCTTCGTAAATGGCACCATAACAGTCTTATTAGGATTAACCCTCAGATTCTGTTTGATGCGCCACTTTTCTACTATGACACGGTCATTTGCGTATCCCTGGCAGAAGCATTGTCTGGAATTTAATTCCTCAATGAGTTCTTTCACCACCAGATTCCACAATAGAGGGGACAAAACGACTTCTTGTGGGCAGCCTCTAGCGGCGTTTATTACCATCTTTTCATTCATAATGGTAGCCTCTACCTTCCTTCCACTAAGCATGGCCCTGGTCCCCCTGCATACAGTGGTCCCCAGGTCATGCACCTCTGCTTCCCTTACCGTGGAATCCAAGGTCCCTCGATATCCAGGAAGATGCAGAGGGCTATTTCTTGGAAGTGAAGTGCTTTCTCCACCTTTCCAACGAGTTGGCGGAGAGCTGACTCCCATTATTTACCTGGTTGATATGCGTGTTGGTTTGAACGTAGAGGGGCCCTACTTAGCCTCCTCTCCCCAACACATACATTAACCAGTTTTTCCAATGTTTTGAGAATGAAGGAGGACAGACTGATTGGTCTCATATCCTTAGCCTTGGTATGACCAATTTTCCCTGGCTTTGGAATGAAGACAACCTTCACTGCCCTCCATTGGGAATGATTTCTACTGCTAGGCTAACCCTGAATAGCCTGCTTAAGACTTTTATGAGCTTCTCTCCTGCCTGTTGCTGAAGAGCTGGAATAACTACATCTGGGCCAGGTGACTTGAACAGTTGGAATGTTCCCACCACCCACTGGACTTTAATAAAGTTCACACACTCCTTGGCCGATTCCCAGTCCTCTCTTCGAGTGCCTGAGAACCATTGTCTCTCCGGGATCACATTCCGGATTGTGTTGACCGGCAGAGCTTATTGAGGAAAGTGAGTTTTGAGGAGCAGTTCCAGCGTCTCATATGCTGTCTTTGTATATTCCCCATCCGCCTTCCTCAACGTAACTCCTGGATTGGTTGGTACTCTAGTGAGAATAATGTGAAGTCTGGCTTCTGCAGCTGTGCTCCCCACTTCCTCACAGAATGCTTTCCAGGATGCTCTGGAATCTGGTAAAACATAAAATCTCCGACTTCAACGTGGCCGGAAAAAGATCCTGCAGGGAGGGGATTAACGACGACTGAAGAGAATCGTTCAACGCGACAGAATGGCAACCCTTCCGCTGCAGATTTCAATATTGGGCAGTCAACAAGTGTCAGCGTACGAATCAATCACCGATATGGGCTTTCGGAGCCGAAAGTCTACTTGTGTACCCTGATGTCTGCCCTGGGCCTGTCAAATCGAACGTTCGACTGTTGATGACTTGAAACATGTTGCCTGGTCGGACGAGTCTCGTTCCAAATTCTATCGAGCGGATGGACCTGTACGGGTATGGAGACGACGTCATGAATCCATGGACCCTGCATGTCAGCAGTGGACTGATCAAGCCGGTGGAGACTCTGTAATGGTGTGGAGTGTAAGGTGTTGGTGTGATGTGGGACCCCCTATATGTCTAGATACGACTCTGACACCTGACACGTACATCAGCATTCTGTCTGATCACCTGCATCCATTCAGGTCCATTGTGCATTCCGACAGAGTCGGGCAATTCCAGCAGGACAACGGGACACCCCACGTGTCCAGAATTCCTACAGAGTGTCTCCAGGAACACTACATTGAGTTGAAAAACTTCCGTTGCCACCAAACTCTCCAGGCATGAATATTATTGAGCATAATTGGGATGCCTTGCATAGTGCTGTTCAGAAGAGATTTCCACCCTCTCGTACTCTTACGGCTTTATTGGCAGTCCTACAGGATTCATGGTATCAATTCCTCCCAGCACTATTGCAGACATTAGTCGAGTCCATTCCACGTCGTGTTGAGGCATTTATGCGCGCTCGCGGGTACCCTAGACGATATTAGGCAGTTGCACCAGTTTCTTTGGCTCTTCATCCTAAAATGCATTTTAACCGCCAGCTGTTTATTGTCCCATTAGTCATTTATAGGTTTTGGTTATTAACCAACCTCCAGGATGCAGGAATTGTTCGTCTTGTTTCTGCTGTGATATCTGTATGTTTGACATAAAATATGACTGTCAGTATTCTAAGACAAATTGGTCATAAAATTTTGAACAATTTCGGTATGGTTCAGCTTCAAAATAATATGGGATGCTTTTAACTAATATGTTGTAACCTATATCCTGGATGATGGTTAATAGCCGAAACCGGTAGATGATTAAGGGCACAATAATAAGCTGGTGATTAAAATGCATTTAATAAAAATATTTTTTTCTGTGGTACCATTATAAATTAACATTTTTCGGATTTTCTCCTTTACTTGTAGTGTGAAACTTTGCTTCTTGCCAAATTCCGTGATTCTATGTCGACAGGAAATACCCCACAGGTTTTGCTGAGAGAGTTGGCAAGTATCAAAATATGTGACAGCATTGACTTAAAAGCCAACGCTTTTATACCACCAAGGGACTACAGACCTTAGTATATGAATAAAATTTGAGCTTTATACGTCTGCCCATTCCTGGGGAAAACGAGTCTTAAAAGTCGTACAAGACAGGCAGACATACGTACATACAGATGGACGAAAAAGTGATCTTATATGGATTCCGTTTTTTACCGCTTGAGGTACATAAGCGTAAAAACTGACGAAAACACCGCCCTCATTGTCCCTGATTTTTTGTTGTTGCTTGAACTTACAATGCATTGTTCGTCTGCAGAGTTGAGTATCTATACTACTGGCCAGTAAAATTGCTACACAACGAAGATGACGTGCTACAGACGCGAAATTTAACCGACAGGAAGAAGATGCTGTGATATACAAATCATCAGCTTTTCAGATCATTCACACATGGTTGGCACCGGTGGTGACACCTACAACCTGCTGACATGAGGAAAGTTTCCAACTGATTTCTCAGCACAAACAGCAGTTGACAGGTGTAAGGAGGAGAAATGCGTACCATCACGTTTCCGACTTTGATAATGGTCGGATTGTAGCCTATCGCGACATTGCTGTTCGCGTTGGTCGACATCCTATGACTCTTAGCAGAATATGGAATCGGTGGGTTCGGGAGGGTAATACGGAACGCCGTGCTGGATCCCAACAGCCTCGTATCACTAGCAGTCAAGATGACAGGCATCTTATCCGCATGGCTGTAACGGATCTTGCATCCACGTCTCGATTCCTGAGTCAACAGATGGGGATGTTTGCATGACAACAACCATCTGCACGAACAGTTCGACGACGTTTGCAGCAGCATGGACTCTCAGCTCGGAGACCATGACTGCGGTTACCATTGACGCTGCATCACAGACACAAGCGTCTGCGATGGAGTACTCAACGACGAACCTGTGTGCACGAATGTCAAAACGTCATTTTTTCGGATGAGTCCAGGTTCTGTTTACAGCATCATGATGGTCGCATCCGTGATTGGCGACATCGCGGAGAACGCACATTGGAAGCGTGCATTCGTCATCGCCATACTGGCGTACCATTCGGCGTGATGATATGGGGTGCCACTGGTTACACGTCTCGGTCACCTCTTGTTCGCATTGACGGCAGTTTGAACAGTGGACGTTACATTTCAGATGTGTTACGACCCGTGGCTGAACCCTTCATTCGATTCCTGCGAAACCCTACATTTCAGCAGGATAATGCACGACCGCATGTTGCAGGTCCTGTACGGGCCTTTCTGGATACAAAAAATGTTCGACTGCTGCCCTGACCAGCACATTCTCCAGATCTCTCACCAACTGAAAACGTCTGGCCAATGGTGGCCGGGCAACTGTCTCTTCACAATACACCAGTCACTACTCTTGAAGATTGTGGTATCGTGTTGAAGCTGCATGGGCAGCTGTACCTGTACACGCCATCCAAGCTCTGTTTGACTCAATGCCCAGGCGTATCAAGGCCGTTATTACGGCGAGGGGTGGTTGTTCTGGGTACTGATTTGTCAGGATCTATGCACCCAAATTGCGTGAAAATATAATCGCATGTCAGTTCAAGTATAATGTATTTGTCCAATGAATACTTGTTTATCATCGGCATTTCTTCTTGGTGTAGCAATTTTAATGGCCAGTGGTGTATATTCCATGCAGTTTGTTTCTAGGGGGTGCTCTTTAGGCAAAACCTCAGTATCGGAAAATATGTGTGCTGTGTGGGCAAGATTCAAACACCATTGAGAAACCGGATAAATCGTCTTTTACTATCCTATATGAAAAACCTAACGAGAAATAAATCAATTAATAACAACAAATCTCTCACACTCGTGTGTGTGTGTGTGTGTGTGTGTGTGTGTGTGTGTGTGTGTGTGTGTAGATGTGCGGTGATTCTCTGAGTAGGGAAAGATAAAAACGCAGCTATTACTCATGGAAAAATTACCAACATCGACGGCACATCGAGTAGGATGAGTGCTTTGATTGAAACAGGATCCACGGCTTTGCTCTCATGGCGAGTTGTATTGCGGCCGCTTTCACAAGAGCTCAGGCAAGCGGCTCCTTCCCCTAACGGCAAACAGCGCGCGCTGTACGCTTTTACAGAGCTGTTTCCAATAGGAAACGAGTTGTTTGTCCAGACTGCCGCGCCGGCAAACATTCGGCAGGAGCAGCGCTGCGTATCTGCCGCCGCTGTTGTCGTCTTCGTCGTCGTTGTCGGAAGATCTGCGGCAACTCCCCTCTTACGTTCCTTTTTTCCAGCCGGCCCGCTTCTCCTGCTAAACAAACGAAAATACTTATAGCTGCCTGGACGAAATATTGTTTGCCGTTTAAGTCCTGCTGCATTCCAGATACGTCTGCCAAGTGCCTGTGAATATGTGCGTAAAGTGATGAAAATACAGTAATTCTGTGAGACAGGAATTCGCAGCAAAATGTGCGAAGAGAAACCGCTAAGAATGTAAGAGGTTTCTGAAATTCTGTAAGAACATGTGCCTCAGAAATCGTAAGACAGTGAGATATGGTCAGAAAAGATCGGAAAAAAACTTTTGTTACACATTACGTCGTACGGGAAGGTATAGGTGTTCATTCTTTCAGCGCGCTATACGAGATTGGAATAGTAGAGAATTGTGAAGGTGGTTCGATGAACCCTCTGCCAAGCACTTAAATGTGATTTCCAGAGTATCCACGTAGATGTAGATTTAGATTAAGAAATGATATGTCGAATTAGGAAGTCGTCGAGGCTGGGACTGTTCTGGTGAAACAATTCGGTGACGAAATAGCCCATAATATTTTTTTCTTTTCCTCTCAGTCGTCTCCTATCTACGCCTATATACACTGGTGTGCAAAACTCAACGACGAAAGTAGCTTTCACATGATGGGCCACTGTCAAGTAACAAAGATCACTGAAACATGTACCACATATAGAAAGAACTGCTACAGTATAGTGCAGAAAGAACTTGAAAAAAAAAATACTCCGTTACACCACCAATTTTATTTAAAGGCCAATTTTTTTTAAAGATAATTATGAAATGAACTCACAGGCCATTCTTTATGGACCCCTGGACATTACAAAGGTTGGGACATGGTTTTTAATAACATATGTGATCACCACAGATGGCATTGAGTGCCCTCCATCAGGCTCTCAGGCTTCCCACAAGGTTGGTAACGGGGTCTTGTGGTAGGGCGCTGCATTGCTCTACCAACGCTGTTGACAGCTGCTGGACGCTCGCTTGTGCAGGTGGGCCTACTCCAATACATCTCCACAACGCGTTCCACACGTTTACTATGGACTTTAAGTCTGGGGGAAGGGCTGACCAGTCCATTCGCCGCATGCTCTCTCATACCTAGAGGTCCCCCACATGCACTGTTCGATCCGTAATAATGTCATCCATAATAATGAAGTCAGGGCTGAAGGAACCCCTGAAGAGCCGCAAATGGCAAAGTTTACAGAATCACAACAACGGTGACCTGCGAATGTACCGTGGGCAACATCATGCCTCCCCACACAAAACACTTGGTCCACTAAACCGATCATATTCGACGAAGTTCCTGGATGCATTACGTGTTCCTACCTCTCACTATATGAGGGTATGTCCAGCACCGAGCACAGAGCAGTTGTCACCCCTCGATGGTGGAGGAATGGAAAGCTCTACCAAAAGAACAATTACCAACCTTGTGGCCAGCATGAGTGCATGTTGCAGATCATGTGTTGCCATCCGTGGCCATGTTCGGCCGTTGGCAATGTCCAGAAGACCTTCATGAATTCCGATTACTTGGGTGTGATTATTATCTTTGAATAAAGGTATCATTTTTGTTCGTTTCATTGCGTATTTCCATCTGTTACCTTCTGTACTATACTGTAGCAGGTGTTTCTATGTATGGTCCAAGTCTTATCTAGCTACGTTACTTGCCAGTGTCCTTCGTGGCAAATTTGCTTTCGATCTTAAGTTCTGCACAGTAGTGTATTTACTCCGTACATCTCTGTAGAATGCATGCTCTGCAGTGTGCTACATACAATATACTAGATTTATTTTCCTATTCCATTCGTGTCTTGATCGAGGGGAACGAAATTGCCTATATGCCTCGTTTTTTGTGCAAGGATTCACATTTAAGTTACACCCTTCAGGTAGTAGTGCATTGCACTATCGAGTAGGTATATGAAATGGTTCAAATGGCTTCATAAACTATGGAACTTAACATCTGAGGCCATCAGTACCCTAGACTTAGAACAACTTTAACCTAACTAACCTAAGGACATCATACATATCCATGCCTGAGGCAGGATTCGAACCTGCCACCGTAGCAGCCACGTGGTTCCAGACTGAACCGCCTAGAACCTCTCGACCACATCTGCCGGCCTAGGCTATATCGACATGCTACGATTCTGCCAGCAAGTCTCTGAATTCGTTTTCCGTTGCCATACCAGCGTAGTAAGAACTACAATCTGTGGAACGTTACAATTAATCGCACTAGGTTCTTGTACGTATTTTCTGCCGCGCGGGATTAGCCGAGCGGTCTCAGGCGCTGCAGTCATGGACTGTGCGGCTGATCCCGGCGGAGGTTCGAGTCGTCCCTCGGGCATGGCTGTGTGTGTTTGTCCTTAGGATAATTTAGGTTAAGTAGTGTGTAAGCTTAGGGACTGATGACCTTAGCAGTTAATTCCCATAAGATTTCACACGCATTTGAACATTTTTGAACGTATTTTCTTGTAAATACACGCTCTTTCAAAAAATTGAATTCTTCCATGACACCCGCATCCGTGGTCTAGCATTGTATGGTAGTGAAACATGGACTGTGAGAAAACCGGAACAGAAGGGAATCGACGGATTTGAGATGTGGTGCTACAGGCGAATGTTGAGAATTAGGTGGACTGATGAGGGAAGGAATTTGGAGGTTCTGCGCAGAATAGGAGAAAAAAGGAATGAGTGGAAAACACTGACAAGAAGAAGGGACATCACGATAGGAGGTCTGTTAACACATCGGGGAATAAATTCCATGGTACTAGAGGGAACTATAGTGGGGATATACTGTAGAGGAAGACAGAGATTGGATTAGATTCAGCAAATAATTGAAGATTTAGTTTGCAAGGGCTACTCTGAGGTGAAAAGGTTGGCTCAGGAGAGGAATTTGTGGGGACCGCATCAAACCAGTCAGAAGACTAATGACTCACAGAAGACTTCCATCTGTCTTTCCTAAACTCATGCTCATAACTTAAGGATAACGCTGATACATGGTGAAACAACGCTCTGGTCGGCGGTTTGCGGGCTTGTATCACCCCAGGGTATGACCATGCGGTGCATCTGACCTGCGGTCGTCGCACGGTGGCGCTGGCAGCAGTCCACATACGCAGAGGTGAGTTGGTGCATGTCAGATTACGGTGCAGCGAGTAAGTGTGCAGACGTTTTCAGACGTACTAATGGTGACTGTGTGTTGAAAATGGCTCAAAGAACACATATTGATGACGTTATGAGGGGTAGAATACTAGGGCGACTGGAGGCTAGTCAAACAGCAGGTCGTAGCACGGGCAGTCCGTGTGCCACAAAGTGTAATCTTAAGATTATGGCAATGATTCCAGCAGACACGAAACATGTCCAGGCGCTACAGTACGGGATGTCCACAGTGTACCACACGACAAGAAGACCGATATCTTACCATGAGTGCCGGCAGACGGCCACGGAGTACAGCAGGTAGCCTTGTTCGGGACCTTTTCGCAGCAACAGCCTGACACTCAGTGTACAGACGACTGAACAGACATGGTTTATTCCCCCGGAGATCTGCAAGGTGCATTCCACTGGCCCTGTTCACAGGAGAGCCCGTAAAGCCTGGTTTCAAGAACACAGTACATGGTCAATGGAACAGTGGTTCCAGATTATGTTCATGGACGACTCCAGGTATAGTCTGAACAGTGATTCTCGCCGAGTTTTCATCTGGCGTGAACCAGGAACCAGATACCAACACCTTAATGTCGTTGAAAGGGACCTGTATGGAAGTCGTGGTTTGATGGTGTGGTGTGGGATTATGATTGGTGCACGTACAGTCCTGCATGTGTAAGCGTAGGCTTCCGCGAACGTTGTCTTCTTCAATAAAATTCTTCAGGGTATCAGATTAATATAAAGACCAATAGAAAACAGCTATTTCAGCCAATGACAGATAATAAAAGAAACACCAATAAAGCATACCTTTCACCCCTCCTCCTCCTCCTCCTCCTTTTACAGCCAATCAAGTAACGACACGGTTTCCTCGTGCAGCTATTTAAGGAACCAAGTGTGTTCATTTAGCAGTTAACGTAAGGCCCTGATGAAGGCTAGCTGCAACGCTGGCCGAAACGTTGGCGCATTTTAAAATTATGACGATGCGGTCTGATACCCTGAAGAATTTTATTGAAGAAGACAACGGCCGCGGAAGCCTACGCTTACATTTAACCAACCTGTATGGGCAGGAAATCCACGGAAACATCAAGAAGTTAGAAGCACTGCGTTTAAAAAGATGTAAACTGCTGAATGACCTTGCTTTTTTGAAGAGATGCAGAGACACGAGTGTTGTGCCGTATTCTTTGCGGTTGACGTCTCACATAAAAACGAACAAGGCGAGGAATATCTGTGTTAAAGCCAGTAAAGCATTGCTACGGGAAAGGAACCGCCACATCCGCATAAGTCTCGATGCTCACAACAGGAATTTGTGTGATCTGCACCTATTTCTGGCCGGAAAACTTCAGATGGAAGACTGGGATAAAGTCGACAGGTTAACCTTTCAGCAAGCATCAAGGACCAGCAACAGTATTACTAACCGCCAGATGAGAAAGTACGACAAACTACAACAGAAAGGCATGGACGAAACATTGACGCTGGACAGGCGACGGACATTGGTCAACCTCTCCAGCCACACCTTGAGCGAAGCAACCACAGCAATTCTGGCCAAGGGGATGAATTTCGCTGTCGCACCAAAGCGAGTTCCAAAAGAAGATATCATAGAATCCGTAGAGGCTTCGGTACGTCATCTGCCACAGGCCGAGGCGGAGAAGATCCGGCAGGAAACGGTCAGAGTTCTGAATAAAGCAAAGCCACCGAAGCAAAACATCAACGTTGAGGAATACCATGCCATCAAGGAACTCAGGGACAACCCCCACTTAGTAGTGGTACAGGCAGATAAGGGCAACGCCACTGTAGTCTTGGACACAACTGATTACAACAAACGAATGGAAGATATTCTCGCAGAACCTATCTACAAGAAACTGCAGGGAGATCCGACGGCCAAGGTAATCAAAACGACGCAGGCACTGCTCAAGCACTCTAGAATCAACTTCGACAAGGCCAGAAGATTCATCCCGCAAGTGACACAGGCACCAAGGATATATGGTGTACCGAAGGTACACAAAACCGACTTCCCCTTAAGGCCCATAGTAAACAGTATAAATTCGCCGACCTACTACCTAGCGAAAGAACTGGCACCTAGGCTCCGACACCTAGTGCATCAAACCGAGTCCTACGTTAAGGATTCCACTCACTTCGTGTCTCTCCTAAAGGAAATGCGTGTTACGGACCAAGATCTGATGGTTAGTTTCGACGTCAAATCCCTATTCACGAATGTCCCAGTGTCAGATACTGTGAACATCCTAGAAGAACGCGTGGCTCCTGATATATGTGAGCTTGTGCGCCACTGTCTGACGACCACCTATTTCAAGTGGAGAGGTCAATTTTATGAACAAACTGACGGTGTAGCTATGGGCTCACCCCTATCGCCTATCGCAGCAGAAATTTTCATGGAGGCATTTGAGGAAACAGCCCTCCAGTCCGCACCATTACGTCCAAATTGTTGGCTTCGCTATGTCGATGATACTTTCGTCATCTGGCCCCACGGAGAAGAGGAGTTACAGAACTTCCACAAGCACCTTAACCAACAGCATAGGAAAATTCAGTTTACAATGGAAACAGAGAAGAATGGGGTGCTGCCTTTTCTCGACGTGGAAGTTTATCGAAAACCTGATGGTAAACTTGGCCACAAAGTGTACAGGAAACCAACCAATACGGACAGGTACCTTCATGCCTCCTCCCACCATCACCCCACGCAGAAGAAGTCCGCCCTGCACACGCTAACGAAGAGAGCGTACAGGATAAGCGACGAAGAACATCTGAAGACAGAACTTGAACGCCTCAGGTCCATCTTCGGAACTAATGGCTATGGGAAGCAGATGATAGACAGCACCATGTCGACAAGGGAGAAGACTAATAGGAAAGAGGAGAAGGAGGCACAGAGCATTGCTGTGTTACCATATGTACAAGGGGTCACCGAACGTATTGGCAAAATTCTACGAAAAGCCGACATCAAACCAATTTTCCGAAGCAGAAATAAAATATCAGACATGCTCGGTTCTACCAAGGATGCAGTTGACAAACTACACACAGCTGGCGTGTATGAAATTGGTTGTGCGTGTGGATTAGTCTACATAGGTGAGACGGGACGTCCGATTAGCACAAGGCTCTCGGAACATGAAAGATATATCCGCCTGAAACAACACACTAAGTCAGCAGTGGCGGAACACGGAGACGAGTGCGGGAAACCAATATTTTTTCAAGAAGCCCGCGTCCTGGCGAAACAGCCTCTCACTTTCAAAAGAAAGATTAGAGAGGCGATAGAAATAGCCAAAAGACCCGCCAACATGAATAGAGAGGACGGGTACAAGCTTCCGAGGTCTTGGCTGCCTGCCGTAGCAGGGCTACGGAGCGGCGGCAGAGCCGTGGCGGCCCGTGCAGACGCGCGGAGAGCTGCAGTGGTGGTCGCGGGCACACGGGGCAATGGCGCGCCGCAGCCGGCTTCTGGACAGCATGGAAACAGTGTGACGTCACAGCCATCACCTGTTCGCTATTCGTCCGTCTCCTCCAATGGGGTGGATTAATATAAAGACCAATAGAAAACAGCTATTTCAGCCAATGACAGATAATAAAGGAAACACCAATAAAGCATACTTTTCACCCCTCCTCCTCCTCCTTTTACAGCCAATCAAGTAACGACACGGTTTCCTCGTGCAGCTATTTAAGGAACCAAGTGTGTTCATTTAGCAGTTAACGTAAGGCCCTGATGAAGGCTAGCTGCAACGCTGGCCGAAACGTTGGCGCATTTTAAAATTATGACGATGCGGTCTGATACCCTGAAGAATTTTATTGAAGTCCTGCATGTCTTTGACAGAGGAACTGTGACAGGTCAGGTGTATCAGGGCGTCATTTTGCACCAGTATGTCCGCCTTTTCAGGGGTGCAGTGGGTTCCACCTTCCTCCTGATGGATGATAACGCACGGCCCCACCGACCTGCCATCGTGGAGGAGTACCTTGAAACAGAAGATATCAGGCGAATGGAGTGGCTTGCCTGTTCTACAGACATAAACCCCATCGAGCACGTCTGGGATGCTCTCGGTCGACGTATCGCTGCACGTCTTCACACCCCTAGAACACTTCAAGAGCTCCGACAGGCACTGGTACAAGAATGGGAGGCTATGCCTCAGCAGCTGCTCGACCAGAGTAGGCCAACCCGTTGTGCGGCCTGTGTACCTGTGCATGGTGATCATATCCCATATTGATGTCGGGGTACATGCGCAGGAAACAGTGGCGTTTTGTAGCACATGTGTTTCGGGACGGTTTTCTCAACTTATCACCAATACCGTGGACTTGCTGATCAGGTGTCGTGTGTGTTCTCTATGTCCCTATGCTATTAGCACCAGTTTTGTGTAGTGTCACGTTGTGTGGCACCACGTTCTGCAATTATCCTTAATTTATGAACATGAGTGTAATACTGATAGAAAATGAAGCCCAGTTTGACATGGGTTCTTCGTATGAGGGTCTACACTCAAATGAATTCAGTGATCCGGCACAACGAGATCATGGAATGGTTGCAATCAAAAGTAATCATTATACGCCAAAAGGCATTTATCTAACAAGGAGACCAGACGATCAATTCACGCTTCGTGGAATACGATCGACCGCTAGCTAATCCACAACCGTACCCACACTTGCAGTTTCTCGTCCGAATGAAATCGACGTCTACTCATGCTTTTCATCAGGTCACCAAACATGTTTACACCACACGGTGAAAGACTCGAGCTATACGGACGCTGCTGCAGTGTTTCGCAACGAAATCGCTGAAATTTAGTCCTCTTCCTATTGGCAGTGTGGGCTCGGGCATTATCGTGCAACAGTATGATTCCGCCTATCAGCATGCCCGGGCGTTTTGACGTTATGGCGCGTCGCAGTTCCTGCAAATTGTCTTCAGAGCGCTTCGCATTGATTGTGGTTCCACAGTCGAGTTACTCAACGAGCAGAGGGCCCTTTAGTCGAAGAATGAGGTCCTCATGACCTTACTGGAACTTGCGTGAGCAGCTCTGGATTTCTTTAGCGGGTGAGGTGTGGGATGTCTCCACTGTTGGCTTTGCCGTTTGCCCTCTGGTTGCCCGAGAAGTGATACACGGCGACCTAAAGAAAGACATGGGGGGAGGTCGGTTTCAATCGGACGAAGTGGTGCAAGCGTGGGTGCTGTTGTGGATCCGTCAATGGCAGACCGCGTCCTACGATACAGGAATTGATCGTCAGGTCTTATAGGAGGATAAATGTCTCAAGGCGTGTGGTGATTACTTTTGAATGGAACCATTCCATGGTCCAGTTGTGGCCGATGTCTAGTTGGTAAAATTTATGGAAAGTGGCGAAAATAATGAAAGTCTACAGAACATAAGCCATGAACATAAAAATTATTATAGTTGGTTCAAACACTTTGGAGACAGAAAAGAAAGTAGTGACGCTGCAACTCGCTAGGTTCATCTGTCAGCGACTGTCTTTGAAATTGATGATAGAGGAAGTTATGATTCTGTGTTACAACCATCGCTGCGTGAGGGGGATTGGGCCGAAGGAGGGGGGGTAGTGATTGGGATGGACATGCTGGACGTGAAACAAGCGACCTCGTTTCTTGTCAGTAACGTCTTTATACGCTTTCTGATCAAAGGTATTTGGACAGCTATTAGTTGTGGACGTTAATAACGCGTGGGAATACACCCCTCGACTTCACAATGCCTAGAACTCTGCTTGTGTAACTTTCAGTGAGGTGTCTGAATTTCTGTGGCGAAATGGCAGTCCCTTCTCCCTGAAGAGCCGAAATCAGAGGAGGCAGCAATGATGAACGCTGGGTCTACAGCGAAGTTGTTGTCTGACTCATCAAAATGGTTCAAATGGCTCTAAGCACTATGGGACTTAACATCTGAGGTCATCAGTCCCCTAGACTTACGACTACTTAAACCTAACTAACCTAAGGACATCACACACATCCATGTCCGAGGCAGGATTCGAACCTGCGAGCGTAGCAGCAGCGCAGTTCTGGACTGAAGCGCCTTGAACCGCTCGGCCACAGCGGCCGGCTCTGACTCATTCCAAAGGTATTCCCTTGCGTTCAAGTGACGATTCTGGGCAGGCCGATACATATTAGGAATATTCCTGTATACGAAAGGTTGCCTCACAGATGCTGTTTCATATCAGGGTGCATTGTCATGCTGATATAACCATCGCCTTCGAAAGGACGCTCTATTGTAAGCAGTACAAAACGCTGTAAAATATGCTCATGTCTTTCCGCGCTTAGCGCGTTCTATGGTGCAATAAGTGACCCTCAAACTAACCACGAAAAACACCACCATACCGTAACGCCACCTCCTTAGTACTTCACTGTCGGCGCTACACATGACGGCAGGCAGCATTCTCCTGTCTTTCGTCGAACATAAACGCTTACCACTCCAAATCACTCGTTTTCAGTCGTCCGCTGTCCTCCGACGTCGCTCTTTGCATCTCAAGTGTTGTTTAGCACTGACTGCGGAAATATGTGAAGAATCGCTCGACCATTGCACTCCACTCTTTTTAATTCGTTACGCACGGTCCTTGCGCTAGCTGGACTCCTGGTAGCATTTTCGAGCGCACGAGTGATACCTTCTGATCACTTCATACTATCTCTTATAACCACCCTCCTCAATGTTCGACGGTCGCTGTCCGTCGGTATGTGAGGTTTGCCTGGTGCTGATTTAGCTGAGGTTGTGTTTCCACTTCAAGCTACATCACCATCATTAAACTCGGCCAATTTCAGAAGGACTAAAATGTCGCTGATGGTTCTGCTTCTCAGCTGACATCCAATTACTGGCCCTCGTTCGAAGCCACTGTTTTCTCCACACGTACCAATACTCCTGTTACACTGACGGGTCCGCATGTCGTGATATCTGGTCACTTCCGCAGTACACAGGGGTATCTGGATCCTTTCCTTTGATCAGATGGAGTGCTTGCTTTGGTATTTCAATCGCTTAGGAAGCTCTACTGTTACTTCTGTAGCTGACGCATACCAGCTATCGTAAAATATTATCGACGGTAAAAAAATAACAGTAATAGGAGATCGTATGGAAGGATATACACAGTGCTTTTCCCCCTCATTCCGTTTGGGAATGGAACAGGGAAGGGAACGACTAGCTGCGTTGTCGTCCACTGTGTGCCTTATGGTGGCTTGCGCGTTTGAATGTAGATCATGTAAATGTAGAAGTATAACGCATTGCCAGAGATCAAATCCGGGTACAATGAAGCTCCAAAGAAACTGATATAGGCATACGTATTCAAATGCCGATACACGAAAGCTGGTAGAATACGGCGCTGTGGTCGGCACCGCCTAGATAAGACAAAAAGTGTCTGGCATAGTTGTTGGATCGGTTACTGCTTCTACACTCGCAGGTTATCAAGATTTAAGTGAGTTTGAATGCGGTGTTATAGTCGGCGTACGAGTGATGGGACACAGCATCTCCGAGGTAGCGATGAAGAGGGGATTTTCCCATACGGCCATTTCACGAGTGTGCCATGAATATCAGGAACCGGTAAAACATTAAATCTCCGACATCGCAAGGGCATGCTGCGAGAACGGAACTAACGACGGCTGAAGAGAATCGTTCAACGTCACAGAACTGCAATCCTTTCGCGAATTGCAGCAGATTGCAGTGCTAGGCCATCAACAAGTGTCAGCGTGCTAACCCTTCAACGAAACATCATCGATATGGCCTTTCGGAGCCGAAGTTTCACTCGTGTACTCTTGATCACTGCGCGACACAAAGCTTTACGCCTCGACTGGGCCTGTCAGCAACGACATTGGACTGCTGATGACTGCAAACATGTTGCGTAGTCGGACGAGTCTCGTTTCAAATTGTATCGAGCGGATACAGGTCAATCCTGACAACCTCATGAATCCATGGATCCTGCATGTCATCAGGCGACTGTCCAAGCTGGTGGATGCTCTGTAATGGTGTGGCGCGAATGCAGTTGGAGTGATAGAGGGACCTCTGATACGTCTAAATACGACTCTGATAGGGGTAGCGCCTTTGATTCATATTCAAAAACGTCTTCGGCCCCAGGTTCGATCCCCGCCACTGCCTAAATTTTGATAAATAATCAGCATTGGCGGCCGAAGACTTCCGGCATAAGAAGTCAGCCTCATTCTGCCAACGGCCTTGTCAAAGAGGGCAGAGGAGCGGATAGAGGTTCAGGGCACTCTCTTGTCCTAGGGGTGGGAAGTTGCCCCTAAAGGCGGAAGAATCAGCAATGATCAACGACATGAGGATGCAGAAGGCAATGGAAACCACTGCATTAAAGACACGTAACGTGTATCCGCAGGACAGGTGGCCTGTAATTGAAGAAGTGTCATGATGATCTCTCCATTGGCAAAAGATTCCGGAATAGTCCCCCATTCGTATCTCCGGGAGGGGACTGCCAAGGGGGAGGTTACCATGAGAAAAAGATTGAATAATCAACGAAAGGATAACGTTCTACAAGTCGGGGCGTGGAATGTCAGAAGCTTGAACGTGGTAGGGAAACTAGAAAATCTGAAAAGGGAAATGCAAATGCTCAATCTAGATATAGTAGAGGTCAGTTAAGTGAAGTGGAAGGAAGACAAGAATTTCTGGTCAGATGAGTATCGGGTAATATCAACAGCAGCAGAAAATGGTATAACAGGTGTAGGATTCGTTATGAATAGGAAGGTAGGGCAGGGGGGTGTGTTACTGTGAACAGTTCAGTGACCGGGTTGTTCTAACCAGAATCGACAGCAGACCAACACCGACAACGATAGTTCAGGTATACATGTCGACGTCGCAAGCTGAAGATGAACAGATAGAGAAAGTGTATGAGGATATTGAAAGGGTAATGCAGTATGTAAAGGGGGACGAAAATCTAATAGTCATGGGCGGCTGGAATGCAGTTGTAGGGGAAGGAGTAGAAGAAAAGGTTACAGGAGAATATGGGCTTGGGACGAGGAATGAAAGAGGAGAAAGACTAATTGAGTTCTGTAACAAGTTTCAGTTAGTACTAGCGAATACCCTGTTCAAGAATCACAAGAGGAGGAGCTATACTTGGAAAAGGCCGGGAGATACGGGAAGATTTCAATTAGATTACATCATGGTCAGACAGAGATTCCGAAATCAGATACTGGATTGTAAGGCGTACCCAGGAGCAGATATAGACTCAGATCACAATATAGTAGTGATGAAGAGTAGGCTGAAGTTCAAGACATTAATCAGGAAGAATTAATACGCAAGGAAGTGGGATACGGAAGTAATAAGGAATGGCGAGATACGTTTGAAGTTCTCTAACGCTATAGATACAGCAATAAGCAATAGCGCAGTAGGCAACACAGTTGAAGAGGAATGGACATCTCTAAAAATGGCCATCACAGAAGTTGGGAAGGAAAACATAGGTATAAAGAAGGTAGCTGCGAAGAAACCATGGGTAACAGAAGAAATACTTCAGTTGATTGATGAAAGGAGGAAGTACAAACACATTCCGGGAAAATCAGGAATACAGAAATACAAGTCGCTGAGGAATGAAATAAATAGGAAGTGCAGGGAAGCTAAGACGAAATGGCTGCAGGAAAAATGTGAAGACATCGAAAAAGATATGATTGTCGGAAGGACAGACTCAGCATACAGGAAAGTCAAAACAACCTTTGGTGACATTAAAAGCAACGGTGGTAACATTAAGACTGCAACGGGAATTCCACTATTAAATGCAGAGGAGAGAGCAGATAGGTGGAAAGAATACATTGAAGGCCTCTATGAGGGTGAAGATTTGTCTGATGTGATAGAAGAAGAAACAGGAGTCGATTTAAAAGAGATAGGGGATCCAGTATTAGAATCGGAATTTCAAAGAGCTTTGGAGGATTTACGGTCAAATAAGGCAGAAGGGATAGATAACATTCCATCAGAATTTCTAAAATCATTGGGGGAAGTGGCAACAAAACGACTATTCACGTTGGTGTGTAGAATATATGAGTCTGGCGACATACCATCTGACTTTCGGAAAAGCATCATCCACACAATTCCGAAGACGGCAAGAGCTGACAAGTGCGAGAATTATCGCACAATCAGCTTAACAGCTCATGCATCGAAGCTGCTTACAAGAATAATATACAGAACAATGGAAAAGAAAATTGAGAATGCGCTAGGTGACGATCAGTTTGGCTTTACGAAAGGTAAAGGGACGAGAGAGGCAATTCTGACGTTACGGCTAATAATGGAAGCAAGGCTAAAGAAAAATCAAGACACTTTCATAGGATTTGTCGACCTGCAAAAAGCGTTCGACAATATAAAATGGCGCAAGCTGTTCGAGATTTTGAAAAAAGTAGGGGTAAGCTATAGGGAAAGACGGGTCATATACAATATGTACAACAACCAAGAGGGAATAATAAGAGTGGACGATCAAGAACGAAGTGCTCGTATTAAGAAGTGTGTAAGACAAGGCTGTAGCCTTTCGCCCCTACTCTTCAATCTGTACATCGAGGAAGCAATGATGGAAATAAAAGAAAGGTTCAGGAGTGGAATTAAAATACAAGGTGAAAGGATATCAGTGATACGATTCGCTGATGACATTGCTATCCTGAGTGAAAGTGAAGAAGAATTAAATGATCTGCTGAACGGAATGAACAGTCTAATGAGTACACAGTATGGTTTGAGAGTAAATCGGAGAAAGACGAAGGTAATGATGAGCAGTAGAAATGAGGATAGCGAGAAACGTAACATCAGGATTGATGGTCACGAAGTCAATGAAGTTAAGGAATTCTGCTACCTAGGCAGTAAAATAACCAATGACGGGCGGAGCAAGGAGGACATTAAAAGCAGACTCGCTATGGCAAAAAAGGCATTTTTGGCCAAGAGAAGTCTACTAATATCAAATACCGGCCTTAATTTGAGGAAGAAATTTCTGAGGATGTACGTCTGGAGTACAGCATTGTATGGTAGTGAAACATGAACTGTGGGAAATCCGGAACAGAAGA
The DNA here is from genome assembly GCF_021461385.2 of Schistocerca piceifrons. Taxonomy (NCBI): domain Eukaryota; kingdom Metazoa; phylum Arthropoda; class Insecta; order Orthoptera; family Acrididae; genus Schistocerca; species Schistocerca piceifrons. Next base: position 1,162,904,146 of record NC_060138.1, on the reverse strand, counting down.
GAATCGAAGCATTTGAGATGTGGTGCTATAGACGAATGTTGAAAATTAGGTGGACTGATAAGGTAAGGAATGAGGAGATTCTACGCAGAATCGGAGAGGAAAGGAATATGTGGAAAACACTGATAAGGAGAAGGGGCAGGATGATAGGAAATCTGCTAAGACATGAGGGAATGACTTCCATGGTACTAGACCGAGCTGTAGAGGGCAAAAATTGTAGAGGAAAACAGAGACTGGAATACGTCAAGCAAATAATTGAGGACGTAGGGACGTAGGTTGCAAGTGCTACTCTGAGGTGAAGAGGTTAGCACAGGAAAGGAATTCGTGGCGGGCCGCATCAAACCAGTCAGTAGACTGATGACCAAAAAAAAAAAAAAAAAAAGGTAACACGTAAGTACGTATTCTGTTTGATCACCTGTATCTATTCATGTCATTGTGCATTTCGACGGACTTGGGCAATTCCAGTAGGACAATGGGACACTCCACACGTCCAGAATTACTACACAGTGGTACCAGGAACACTCTTCTGAGTTTAAACACTGTTCATGAAACTGCCCAGATACGAACATTATTGAGCATATCAGGGATGCCTTGCAACATGCTGTTCAGAAGAGATCTCCAACGCTTCGTACTCTTACGGATTTATGGAGAGTGCTGCAGGATTCGCTGCGTCAATTCCCTCCAGCATTACTTCGGACATTAGTCGAGTCCATACCACGTCCTGTTGCGGCTCAGCTCCTTTCCTGGTGAGTAGGTATCAGGAGTCAGCAGGTTGATTAATGCGAGACGAGTAGAGCAAAGGCCAGACTTTTTGAGAGAGACCACGATGGGTCAAGGAGGGGGTGCTTGCGGCCGTCAGGGCGACAGGAACAGAGGTGGCAAGTGGCGCGTCGCGACGCTGTTTTGTCTGCGGCCCGCGGTGGCCCGCGGCGGTCGCTAACGAAGGCCTCTCGGCCTCTGCACAATGTGGGCGGAAGCAGGGCACCGGCTGCCAGCACAACGAAGCGCCGAGGGCCGTGCAAGAGCGGGGGCGGCGTCGCTCGGCTGCGGTGGGAGGGATAATACACGTGGACAGTTTGAGCACAATAGCGTGCAGAATACAGCACTGTTTGAGTGTAGCTGTGTCCTCCAGAAGTTACGAGGCGCAGTCATACGTAGAGCAGCGACGAGGTGCATGCAACTCAGGTCGCACTAAGGGTAACGTCCAGAGAGGACACCACACTCCAAAGACTATTATTCTTCCTCCATACGTCACACAAAATAGTTCCCAAGTGGACATCCGCCAACCGTGCGTATAATGAGATAAACAGCTCCTCTCAGTTAGTATCAGAAGAGTATTAGCGACAGTATCAGCTGACTGCCACCGTTGTCTACAGTCGCGCGTCAAGAGCAGCAACTCGACATCCTATAACTTCGTGTAGTTATCGTTCACTACACCGAGGACTAGGCTAGAGCTAAAGACAGATCGATGCAAGTGAACGCTGAACTACTGCCACACACCCAACGTCATAATGAAGTTTAGTAGTGTACAGTTTCTATCAATTACTGCGAACTGATGCGAGTCTGTGGTTGCTGTATATTTTTGTTTCGATGTTGTGTCACTATACTTGGCCCTTTGATGAGGCTGTATGATTACTGAGTGTAAGTGATTCACCTCGTAACAGCAAGTACTTCGGAGGCAGTGGCTTCGCTTCCTGCAACCTGTTTACCTTTAACATAAAGTATTCGTCCATGCAACTAAAAGGGGCCTGTTTCAGCTCCTTACATGTAACTGTCACTTATAATACTTAAATTCTCTGAATTAGACTTATTCTCTCGTTGCTTACTCCTGACGAAGGCTGGTGATTCACATAGCCAGTTCAGGACACGTGTTTGCAGCATGGAAGGCATCTTCTGCGGTCCAGGTTATTTTTGAGTAATTAGTTTTGTGACTGGTTTGATGCGGCCCGTCACGAATTCCTCTCCTGTGCTAGCCTCTTCACCTCAGAGTAGCACTTGCACCCTGCATTCTCAATTATTTGCAGGATGTATTTCAATCTCTATCTTTCTCCTTAATTTTTTGTCCTCTACAGATCTATTTTGTACCATGGCAGATATTCCACGATGTCTTAACAGGTGTCCTATCAACCTGTCCTTCTCCTTGTCAGTGTTTTTCTCTCCTATTCTGCACAGAATCTCCCCATTCCTTACCTTATCAGTCCACCTAATTTTCAATATTCGCCTGGAGCACCACGTCTCAAATGATTCGTTTCTCTTCTGTTCCGTTTTTCCCACAGTCCAAGTTTCACTACCGTACAATGCTGTCCTCCAGACGTTAATTCTCAGAAATTTCTTCCTCAAATTAGGGCCTATGTTTGATATTAGTAGACTTATCTTGGCCAGAAATGCCCTTTTTACCATAACTTCTTAACTTCACCTATTTCGTGACCATCAACCCTGAAGTTAAGTTTCCCGCTTTTCTCATTTCTGCTGCTTCTCATTACATTCGTCTTTCTTCGATTTACTGTCAATCCATATTCTGCACTCATTAGACAATTCGTTCCATTTATTAGATTATGTAATTCTTCTTCACTTTCACTCAGTATGCAAACGTCATCCGGAATCCTATCTTTGATATCTATTCACATTGAATTTTAATTCCACTCCTAAACCTTTCTGTTATTTCCATCATTGCCTCTTCAATGTACAGACTAAACAGTAGGGCTGAAAGACTACATCCCTGTCTTACACCCTTTTTAATACGACCAGTTCGTTCTTGGTCGTTCACTCTTATTATTCCCTCTTGGCTCTTGAATATATTGTATATTACCCGGCTCTCCCTGTAGTTTAATCCTATTTTTCTCAGAATTTCGAATAGCTTGCACGATTTTACGTCGTCGAACGCTTTTTCCCTTTTATTTTCCCTTCGGTGATGAGTTGTAATAACTAGAATCTTTCGCCTCTAATAATGTCATAGATGTTAAGTTTTCCTTTGTTTTATAGTGAGCATTAGTTCTTTTTGTTTCTTTATCCGATGCAGGAGTGCTTCATTTGAATATTCCTAAAACTAAGTGTACAGCCACATTTCAAAAGCATCAGTTCTTTTCTCTAGATATTGGTCAAGGTCCAGCTTTCGCATCCATAGAGAACAATGGAGAACATGTAGCAACGAATTATTTGCATTCTCAGCTCAGACTAATATACTCGTACGATATCAGGAAAAGTTTTTTCTTGCTAATAAATTGTCTCCTAGCTTATTCTCTTCTAGATCTGTTCTCTTTCTTGCAGTCACACTGATTATCCATCACAGTGCTGAAGGACCTCTAGCACGATACTTGTTCAGTCTTCTTTCGTTTTACTGCAAAAGTTAACTGGATTTTTCTTTTAGAGAACACTACAACTTTGGTCTCTGAATTCTTCACAAACAGGCCAAACTCTTCACTGCGCTGGACTTCAAAATTATCTATTGGAGTACAGGTAGATCATTTGCTATTACAACAGTATCATCTGCGTACCAAATAACGTTAATTATCTTTCCGTTTACAACCATCCCGTTGCTTTTTCTCGCCAACAATCTCCTGAAAATTGCTTAGGAGCTAATGTTAAACGAGAG